>NW_026902453.1:12500-182377 GCF_027409185.1 Cynocephalus volans
GTGAGATATGCTGGATTCTAAACGGGAAGCTTCTCTGACGCTTTTTCACAGAGATTTTGAAACTGAAATCTCCCATGCCGTTTCCTCCATAGGCAGCAATGGGCTTCCCCATAGAACTTGCCAACCTGAATTCCTACAGGCTAGATGTGAGAGGCACATTCTGCTGCTTCCTCTCTTAGAGTTAAACTTGCTTGTGAAAGCTCAACCTCCGGAGACTCTGTTTGGCAGAGATATAGAACACACTTTTCCAAGCCTGTTGGAAGGCATTTGCAGTGTCATTTCGCGTCTAATTTCCCAAACCAAACTGCTTGCAGCGCTAACTCCCTTCTAACTACCACTTCTTCGGTTCGGTGAGATATGCTGGATTCTAAACGGAGAAGCTTCTCTGACGCTTTTTCACAGAGATTTTGAAACTGAATTTTCCAAACCAGTTTCCAAGGATGGCGCCAATGGGCTTCCCCATAGAACTTGCCAACCTGAATTCCTACAGGCTAGATGTGAGAGGCACATTCTGCTGCTTCCTCCCTTACAGTTAAACTAGCTTCTGAAAGCTCAACCTCCGGGGAGTCTGTTTGGCAGAGATATAGAACACACTTTTCCAAGCCTGTTGGAAGGCCTTTGCAGTGTCATTTCGCGTCTAATTTCCCAAACCAAACTGCTTGCAGCTCTAACTCCCTTCTAACTACCATTTCTTCGGTTCGGTGAGATATGCAGGATTCTAAACGGAGAAGCTTCTCTGACGCTTTTTCACAGAGATTTTGAAACTGAAATCTCCCATGCCGTTTCAACCATAGGCAGCAATGGGCTTCCCCATAGAACTTGCCAACCTGAATTCCTACAGGCTAGATGTGAGAGGCACATTCTGCTGCTTCCTCCCTTAGAGTTAAAGTTGCTTCTGAAAGCTCAACCTCCGGGGAGTCTGTTTGGCAGAGATATAGAACACACTTTTCCAAGCCTGTTGGAAGGCCTTTGCAGTGTCATTTCGCGTCTAATTTCCCAAACCAAACTGCTTGCAGCTCTAACTCCCTTCTAACTACCACTTCTCAGGTTCAGTGAGATATGCTGGATTCTAAACGGGGAAGCTTCTCTGACGCTTTTTCACAGAGATTTTGAAACTGAAATCTCCCATGCCGTTTCCTCCATAGGCAGCAATGGGCTTCCCCATAGAACTTGCCAACCTGAATTCCTACAGGCTAGATGTGAGAGGCACATTCTGCTGCTTCCTCTCTTAGAGTTAAACTTGCTTGTGAAAGCTCAACCTCCGGGGACTCTGTTTGGCAGAGATATAGAACACACTTTTCCAAGCCTGTTGGAAGGCATTTGCAGTGTCATTTCGCGTCTAATTTCCCAAACCAAACTGCTTGCAGCGCTAACTCCCTTCTAACTACCACTTCTTCGGTTCGGTGAGATATGCTGGATTCTAAACGGAGAAGCTCCTCTGACGCTTTTTCACAGAGATTTTGAAACTGAATTTTCCAAACCAGTTTCCAAGGATGGCGCCAATGGGCTTCCCCATAGAACTTGCCAACCTGAATTCCTACAGGCTAGATGTGAGAGGCACATTCTGCTGCTTCCTCCCTTAGAGTTAAACTAGCTTCTGAAAGCTCAACATCCGGGGAGTTTGTTTGGCACAGATATAGAACACACTTTTCCAAGCCTGTTGGAAGGCCTTTGCAGTGTCATTTCGCGTCTAATTTCCCAAACCAAACTGCTTGCAGCTCTAACTCCCTTCTAACTACCACTTCTTCGGTTCAGTGAGATATGCAGGATTCTAAACGGAGAAGCTTCTCTGACGCTTTTTCACAGAGATTTTGAAACTGAAATCTCCCATGCCGTTTCAACCAAAGGCAGCAATGGCCTTCCCCATAGAACTTGCCAACCTGAATTCCTACAGGCTAGATGTGAGAGGCACATTCTGCTGCTTCCTCCCTTAGAGTTAAAGTTGCTTCTGAAAGCTCAACCTCCGGGGAGTCTGTTTGGCAGAGATATAGAACACATTTTTCCAAGCCTGTTGGAAGGCCTTTGCAGTGTCATTTCGCGTCTAATTTCCCAAACCAAACTGCTTGCAGCTCTAACTCCCTTCTAACTACCACTTCTTCGGTTCTGTGAGATATGCTGGATTCTAAACGGAGAAGCTTCTCTGACGCTTTTTCACAGAGATTTCGAAACTGAAATCTCCCATGCCGTTTCCACCATAGGCACCAATGGGCTTCCCCATAGAACTTGCCAACCTGAATTCCTACAGGCTAGATGTGAGAGGCAAATTCTGCTGGTTCCACCCTAAGAGTTAAACTTGCTTCTGAAAGCTCAACCTCCGGGGAGTCTGTTTGGCAGAGATATAGAACACAATTTTCCAAGCCTGTTGGAAGGCCTTTGCAGTGTCATTTCGCGTCTAATTTCCCAAACCAAACTGCTTGCAGCTCTAACTCCCTTCTAACTACGACTTCTTCGGTTCTGTGAGATATGCTGGATTCTAAACGGGGAAGCTTCTCTGACGCTTTTTCACAGAGATTTTGAAACTGAAATTTCCAAACAAGTTTCCAAGGAAGGCGCCAATGGGCTTCCCCATAGAACTTGCCAACCTGAATTCCTACAGGCTAGATGTGAGAGGCACATTCTGCTGCTTCCACCCTAAGAGTTAAACTTGCTTCTGAAAGCTCAACCTCCGGGGAGTCTGTTTGGCAGAGATATAGAACACACTTTTCCAAGCCTGTAGGAAGGCCTTTGCAGTGTCATTTCGCGTCTAATTTCCCAAACCAAACTGCTTGCAGCTCTAACTCCCTTCTAACTACCACTTCTTCGGTTCTGTGAGATATGCGGGATTCTAAACGGGGAAGCTTCCCTGACGCTTTTTCACAGAGATTTTGAAACTGAAATCTCCCATGCCGTTTCAACCATAGGCAGCAATGGGCTTCCCCATAGTACTTGCCAACCTGAATTCCTACAGGCTAGATGTGAGAGGCACATTCTGCTGCTTCCTCCCTTAGAGTTAAGCTAGCTTCTGAAAGCTCAACCTCTAGGGAGTCTGTTTGGCAGAGATATAGAACACACTTTTCCAAGCCTGTTGGAAGGCATTTGCAGTTTCATTTCGCGTCTAATTTCCCAAACCAAACTGCTTGCAGCTCTAACTGCCTTCTAACTACCACTTCTTCGGTTCAGTGAGATATGCTGGATTCTAAACGGAGAAGCTTCTCTGACGCTTTTTCACAGAGATTTTGAAACTGAAATCTCCCATGCCGTTTCCACCATAGGCAGCAATGGGCTTCTCCATAGAACTTGCCAACCTGAATTCCTACAGGCTAGATGTGAGAGGCACATTCTGCTGCTTCCTCCCTCAGAGTTAAGCTTGCTTCTGAAAGCTCAACCTCCGGGGAGTCTGTTTGGCAGAGATATAGAACACACTTTTCCAAGCCTGTTGGAAGGCCTTTGCAGTGTCATTTCGCATCTAATTTACCAAACCAAACTGCTTGCAGCTCTAACTCCCTTCTAACTACCCCTTCTTCGGTTCAGTGAGATATGCTGGATTCTAAACGGAGAAGCTTCTCTGACACTTTTTCACAGAGATTTTGAAACTGAAATTTCCAAACCCGTTTCCAACGAAGGCGCCAATGGGCTTCCCCATAGAACTTGCCAACCTGAATTCCTACAGGCTAGATGTGAGAGGCACATTCTGCTGCTTCCTCCCTTAGAGTTAAACTAGCTTCTGAAAGCTCAACCTCCGGGGAGTCTGTTTGGCAGAGATATAGAACACACTTTTCCAAGCCTGTTGGAAGGCATTTGCAGTTTCATTTCGCGTCTAATTTCCCAAACCAAACTGCTTGCAGCTCTAACTCCCTTCTAACTACCACTTCTTCGGTTCAGTGAGATATGCTGGATTCTAAACGGAGAAGCTTCTCTGACGCTTTTTCACAGAGATTTTGAAACTGAAATCTCCCATGCCGTTTCCACCATAGGCAGCAATGGGCTTCCCCATAGAACTTGCCAACCTGAATTCCTACAGGCTAGATGTGAGAGGCACATTCTGCTGCTTCATCCCTTAGAGTTAAACTTGCTTCTGAAAGCTCAACCTCCGGGGAGTTTGTTTGGCAGAGATATAGAACACACTTTTCCAAGCCTGTTGGAAGGCATTTGCAGTTTCATTTCGCGTCTAATTTCCCAAACCAAACTGCTTGCAGCTCTAACTCCCTTCTAACTACCACTTCTTCGGTTCAGTGAGATATGCTGGATTCTAAACGGAGAAGCTTCTCTGACGCTTTTTCACAGAGATTTTGAAACTGAAATCTCCCATGCCGTTTCCACCATAGGCAGCAATGGGCTTCCCCATAGAACTTGCCAACCTGAATTCCTACAGGCTAGATGTGAGAGGCACATTCTGCTGCTTCCTCCCTAAGAGTTAACCTTGCTTCTGAAAGCTCAACCTCCGGGGAGTCTGTTTGGCAGAGATATAGAACACACTTTTCCAAGCCTGTTGGAAGGCCTTTGCAGTGTCATTTCGCGTCTAATTTCCCAAACCAAAGTGCTTGCAGCTCTAACTCCCTTCTAACTACCACTTCTTCGGTTCAGTGAGATATGCTGGATTCTAAACGGAGAAGCTTCTCTGACGCTTTTTCACAGAGATTTTGAAACTGAAATCTCCCATGCCGTTTCCACCATAGGCAGCAATGGGCTTCCCCATAGAACTTGCCAACCTGAATTCCTACAGGCTAGATGTGAGAGGCACATTCTGCTGCTTCCTCCCTTAGAGTTAAACTAGCTTCTGAAAGCTCAACCTCCGGGGAGTTTGTTTGGCAGAGATATAGAACACACTTTTCCAAGCCTGTTGAAGGCATTTGCAGTTTCATTTCGCGTCTAATTTCCCAAACCAAACTGCTTGAAGCTTTAACTCCCTTCTAACTACCACTTCTTCGGTTCAGTGAGATATGCTGGATTCTAAACGGAGAAGCTTCTCTGACGCTTTTTCACAGAGATTTTGAAACTGAAATCTCCCATGCCGTTTCCACCATAGGCAGCAATGGGCTTCCCCATAGAACTTGCCAACCTGAATTCCTACAGGCTAGATGTGAGAGGCACATTCTGCTGCTTCCTCCCTTAGAGTTAAACTTGCTTCTGAAAGCTCAACCTCCGGGGAGTTTGTTTGGCAGAGATATAGAACACACTTTTCCAAGCCTGTTGGAAGGCATTTGCAGTTTCATTTCGCGTCTAATTTCCCAAACCAAACTGCTTGCAGCTCTAACTCCCTTCTAACTACCACTTCTTCGGTTCAGTGAGATATGCTGGATTCTAAACGGAGAAGCTTCTCTGACGCTTTTTCACAGAGATTTTGAAACTGAAATCTCCCATGCCGTTTCCACCATAGGCAGCAATGGGCTTCCCCATAGAACTTGCCAACCTGAATTCCTACAGGCTAGATGTGAGAGGCACATTCTGCTGCTTCCTCCCTTAGAGTTAAACTAGCTTCTGAAAGCTCAACCTCCGGGGAGTTTGTTTGGCAGAGATATAGAACACACTTTTCCAAGCCTGTTGGAAGGCATTTGCAGTTTCATTTCGCGTCTAATTTCCCAAACCAAACTGCTTGCAGCTCTAACTGCCTTCTAACTACCACTTCTTCGGTTCAGTGAGATATGCTGGATTCTAAACAGAGAAGCTTCTCTGATGCTTTTTCACAGAGATTTTGAAACTGAAATCTCCCATGCTGTTTCCACCATAGCCAGCAATGGGTTTCCCCATAGAACTTGCCAACCTGAATTCCTACAGGCTAGATGTGAGAGGCACATTCTGCTGCTTCCTCCCTCAGAGTTAAGCTTGCTTCTGAAAGCTTAACCTCCGGGGAGTCTGTTTGGCAGAGATATAGAACACACTTTTCCAAGCCTGTTGGAAGGCCTTTGCAGTGTCATTTCGCATCTAATTTCCCAAACCAAACTGCTTGCAGCTCTAACTCCCTTCTAACTACCACTTCTTCGGTTCAGTGAGATATGCTGGATTCTAAACGGAGAGGCTTCTCTGACGCTTTTTCACAGAGATTTTGAAACTGAAATTTCCAAACCCGTTTCCAACGAAGGCGCCAATGGGCTTCCCCATAGAACTTGCCAACCTGAATTCCTACAGGCTAGATGTGAGAGGCACATTCTGCTGCTTCCTCCCTTAGAGTTAAACTAGCTTCTGAAAGCTCAACCTCCGGGGAGTTTGTTTGGCAGAGATATAGAACACACTTTTCCAAGCCTGTTGGAAGGCATTTGCAGTTTCATTTCGCGTCTAATTTCCCAAACCAAACTGCTTGCAGCTCTAACTCCCTTCTAACTACCACTTCTTCGGTTCAGTGAGATATGCTGGATTCTAAACGGAGAAGCTTCTCTGACGCTTTTTCACAGAGATTTTGAAACTGAAATCTCCCATGCCGTTTCCACCATAGGCAGCAATGGGCTTCCCCATAGAACTTGCCAACCTGAATTCCTAAAGGCTAGATGTGAGAGGCACATTCTGCTGCTTCCTCCCTTAGAGTTAAACTTGCTTCTGAAAGCTCAACCTCCGGGGATTTGTTTGGCAGAGATATAGAACACACTTTTCCAAGCCTGTTGGAAGGCATTTGCAGTTTCATTTCGCGTCTAATTTCCCAAACCAAACTGCTTGCAGCTCTAACTCCCTTCTAACTACCACTTCTTCGGTTCAGTGAGATATGCTGGATTCTAAACGGAGAAGCTTCTCTGACGCTCTTTCACAGAGATTTTGAAACTGAAACTTCCAAACCCGTTTCCAACGAAGGCGCCAATGGGCTTCCCCATAGAACTTGCCAACCTGAATTCCTACAGGCTAGATGTGAGAGGCACATTCTGCTGCTTCCTCCCTTAGAGTTAAACTAGCTTCTGAAAGCTCAACCTCCGGGGAGTTTGTTTGGCAGAGATATAGAACACACTTTTCCAAGCCTGTTGGAAGGCATTTGCAGTTTCATTTCGCGTCTAATTTCCCAAACCAAATTGCTTGCAGCTCTAACAGCCTTCTAACTACCACTTCTTCGGTTCAGTGAGATATGCTGGATTCTAAACGGAGAAGCTTCTCTGACGCTTTTTCACAGAGATTTTGAAACTGAAATCTCCCATGCTGTTTCCACCATAGCCAGCAATGGGCTTCCCCATAGAACTTGCCAACCTGAATTCCTACAGGCTAGATGTGAGAGGCACATTCTGCTGCTTCCTCCCTAAGAGTTAAGCTTGCTTCTGAAAGCTCAACCTCTGGGGAGTCTGTTTGGCAGAGATATAGAACACACTTTTCCAAGCCTGTTGGAAGGCCTTTGCAGTGTCATTTCGCATCTAATTTCCCAAACCAAACTGCTTGCAGCTCTAACTCCCTTCTAACTACCACTTCTTCGGTTCAGTGAGATATGGTGGATTCTAAACGGAGAAGCTTCTCTGACGCTTTTTCACAGAGATTTTGAAACTGAAATTTCCAAACCCGTTTCCAACGAAGGCGCCAATGGGCTTCCCCATAGAACTTGCCAACCTGAATTCCTACAGGCTAGATGTGAGAGGCACATTCTGCTGCTTCCTCCCTTAGAGTTAAACTAGCTTCTGAAAGCTGAACCTCCGGGGAGTTTGTTTGGCAGAGATATAGAACACACTTTTCCAAGCCTGTTGGAAGGCATTTGCAGTTTCATTTCGCGTCTAATTTCCCAAACCAAACTGCTTGCAGCTCTAACTCCCTTCTAACTACCACTTCTTCGGTTCAGTGAGATATGCTGGATTCTAAACGGAGAAGCTTCTCTGACGCTTTTTCACAGAGATTTTGAAACTGAAATCTCCCATGCCGTTTCCACCATAGGCAGCAATGGGCTTCCCCATAGAACTTGCCAACCTGAATTCCTACAGGCTAGATGTGAGAGGCACATTCTGCTGCTTCCTCCCTAACAGTTAAGCTTGCTTCTGAAAGCTCAACCTCCAGGGACTCTCTTTGGCACAGATATAGAACACACTTTTCCAAGCCTGTTGGAAGGCCTTTGCAGTGTCATTTCGCATCTAATTTCCCAAACCAAACTGCTTGCAGCTCTAACTCCCTTCTAACTACCACTTCTTCGTTCAGTGAGATATGCTGGATTCTAAACGGAGAAGCTTCTCTGACGCTTTTTCACAGAGATTTTGATACTGAAATCTCCCATGCCGTTTCCACCATAGGCAGCAATGGGCTTCCCCATAGAACTTGCCAACCTGAATTCCTACAGGCTAGATGTGAGAGGCACATTCTGCTGCTTCCTCCCTTAGAGTTAAACTTGCTTCTGAAAGCTCAACCTCCGGGGAGTTTGTTTGGCAGAGATATAGAACACACTTTTCCAAGCCTGTTGGAAGGCATTTGCAGTTTCATTTCGCGTCTAATTTCCCAAACCAAACTGCTTGCAGCTCTAACAGCCTTCTAACTACCACTTCTTCGGTTCAGTGAGATATGCTGGATTCTAAACGGAGAAGCTTCTCTGACGCTTTTTCACAGAGATTTTGAAACTGAAATTTCCAAACCCGTTTCCAACGAAGGCGCCAATGGGCTTCCCCATAGAACTTGCCAACCTGAATTCCTACAGGCTAGATCTGAGAGGCACATTCTGCTGCTTCCTCCCTTAGAGTTAAACTAGCTTCTGAAAGGTCAACCTCCGGGGAGTCTGTTTGGCAGAGATATAGAACACACTTTTCCAAGCCTGTTGGAAGGCATTTGCAGTTTCATTTCGCGTCTAATTTCCCAAACCAAACTGCTTGCAGCTCTAACTCCCTTCTAACTACCACTTCTTCGGTTCAGTGAGATATGCTGGATTCTAAACGGAGAAGCTTCTCTGACGCTTTTTCACAGAGATTTTGAAACTGAAATCTCCCATGCCGTTTCCACCATAGGCAGCAATGGGCTTCCCCATAGAACTTGCCAACCTGAATTCCTACAGGCTAGATGTGAGAGGCACATTCTGCTGCTTCCTCCCTTAGAGTTAAAGTTGCTTCTGAAAGCTCAACCTCCGGGGAGTCTGTTTGGCAGAGATATAGAACACACTTTTCCAAGCCTGTTGGAAGGCCTTTGCAGTGTCATTTCGCGTCTAATTTCCCAAACCAAACTGCTTGCAGCTCTAACTCCCTTCTAACTACCACTTCTCAGGTTCAGTGAGATATGCTGGATTCTAAACGGGGAAGCTTCTCTGACGCTTTTTCACAGAGATTTTGAAACTGAAATCTCCCATGCCGTTTCCTCCATAGGCAGCAATGGGCTTCCCCATAGAACTTGCCAACCTGAATTCCTACAGGCTAGATGTGAGAGGCACATTCTGCTGCTTCCTCTCTTAGAGTTAAACTTGCTTGTGAAAGCTCAACCTCCGGGGATTCTGTTTGGCAGAGATATAGAACACACTTTTCCAAGCCTGTTGGAAGGCATTTGCAGTGTCATTTCGCGTCTAATTTCCCAAACCAAACTGCTTGCAGCGCTAACTCCCTTCTAACTACCACTTCTTCGGTTCGGTGAGATATGCTGGATTCTAAACGGAGAAGCTCCTCTGACGCTTTTTCACAGAGAGTTTGAAACTGAATTTTCCAAACCAGTTTCCAAGGATGGCGCCAATGGGCTTCCCCATAGAACTTGCCAACCTGAATTCCTACAGGCTAGATGTGAGAGGCACATTCTGCTGCTTCCTCCCTTAGAGTTAAACTAGCTTCTGAAAGCTCAACATCCGGGGAGTTTGTTTGGCACAGATATAGAACACACTTTCCCAAGCCTGTTGGCAGGCCTTTGCAGTGTCATTTCGCGTCTAATTTCCCAAACCAAACTGCTTGCAGCTCTAACTCCCTTCTAACTACCACTTCTTCGGTTCTGTGAGATATGCTGGATTCTAAACGGAGAAGCTTCTCTGACGCTTTTTCACAGAGATTTTGAAACTGAAATTTCCAAACCCGTTTCCAACGAAGGCGCCAATGGGCTTCCCCATAGAACTTGCCAACCTGAATTCCTACAGGCTAGATGTGAGAGGCACATTCTGCTGCTTCCTCCCTTAGAGTTAAACTAGCTTCTGAAAGCTCAACCTCCGGGGAGTCTGTTTGGCAGAGATATAGAACACACTTTTCCAAGCCTGTTGGAAGGCATTTGCAGTTTCATTTCGCGTCTAATTTCCCAAACCAAACTGCTTGCAGCTCTAACTCCCTTCTAACTACCACTTCTTCGGTTCAGTGAGATATGCTGGATTCTAAACGGAGAAGCTTCTCTGACGCTTTTTCACAGAGATTTTGAAACTGAAATCTCCCATGCCGTTTCCACCATAGGCAGCAATGGGCTTCCCCATAGAACTTGCCAACCTGAATTCCTACAGGCTAGATGTGAGAGGCACATTCTGCTGCTTCCTCCCTCAGAGTTAAGCTTGCTTCTGAAAGCTCAACCTCCGGGGAGTCTGTTTGGCAGAGATATAGAACACACTTTTCCAAGCCTGTTGGAAGGCCTTTGCAGTGTCATTTCGCATCTAATTTACCAAACCAAACTGCTTGCAGCTCTAACTCCCTTCTAACTACCCCTTCTTCGGTTCAGTGAGATATGCTGGATTCTAAACGGAGAAGCTTCTCTGACGCTTTTTCACAGAGATTTTGAAACTGAAATTTCCAAACCCGTTTCCAACGAAGGCGCCAATGGGCTTCCCCATAGAACTTGCCAACCTGAATTCCTACAGGCTAGATGTGAGAGGCACATTCTGCTGCTTCCTCCCTTAGAGTTAAACTAGCTTCTGAAAGCTCAACCTCCGGGGAGTCTGTTTGGCAGAGATATAGAACACACTTTTCCAAGCCTGTTGGAAGGCATTTGCAGTTTCATTTCGCGTCTAATTTCCCAAACCAAACTGCTTGCAGCTCTAACTCCCTTCTAACTACCACTTCTTCGGTTCAGTGAGATATGCTGGATTCTAAACGGAGAAGCTTCTCTGACGCTTTTTCACAGAGATTTTGAAACTGAAATCTCCCATGCCGTTTCCACCATAGGCAGCAATGGGCTTCCCCATAGAACTTGCCAACCTAAATTCCTACAGGCTAGATGTGAGAGGCACATTCTGCTGCTTCCTCCCTTAGAGTTAAACTTGCTTCTGAAAGCTCAACCTCCGGGGAGTTTGTTTGGCAGAGATATAGAACACACTTTTCCAAGCCTGTTGGAAGGCATTTGCAGTTTCATTTCGCGTCTAATTTCCCAAACCAAACTGCTTGCAGCTCTAACTCCCTTCTAACTACCACTTCTTCGGTTCAGTGAGATATGCTGGATTCTAAACGGAGAAGCTTCTCTGACGCTTTTTCACAGAGATTTTGAAACTGAAATCTCCCATGCCGTTTCCACCATAGGCAGCAATGGGCTTCCCCATAGAACTTGCCAACCTGAATTCCTACAGGCTAGATGTGAGAGGCACATTCTGCTGCTTCCTCCCTAAGAGTTAACCTTGCTTCTGAAAGCTCAACCTCCGGGGAGTCTGTTTGGCAGAGATATAGAACACACTTTACCAAGCCTGTTGGAAGGCCTTTGCAGTGTCATTTCGCGTCTAATTTCCCAAACCAAAGTGCTTGCAGCTCTAACTCCCTTCTAACTACCACTTCTTCGGTTCAGTGAGATATGCTGGATTCTAAACGGAGAAGCTTCTCTGACGCTTTTTCACAGAGATTTTGAAACTGAAATCTCCCATGCCGTTTCCACCATAGGCAGCAATGGGCTTCCCCATAGAACTTGCCAACCTGAATTCCTACAGGCTAGATGTGAGAGGCACATTCTGCTGCTTCCTCCCTTAGAGTTAAACTTGCTTCTGAAAGCTCAACCTCCGGGGAGTTTGTTTGGCAGAGATATAGAACACACTTTTCCAAGCCTGTTGGAAGGCATTTGCAGTTTCATTTCGCGTCTAATTTCCCAAACCAAACTGCTTGCAGCTCTAACTCCCTTCTAACTACCACTTCTTCGGTTCAGTGAGATATGCTGGATTCTAAACGGAGAAGCTTCTCTGACGCTTTTTCACAGAGATTTTGAAACTGAAATCTCCCATGCCGTTTCCACCATAGGCAGCAATGGGCTTCCCCATAGAACTTGCCAACCTGAATTCCTACAGGCTAGATGTGAGAGGCACATTCTGCTGCTTCCTCCCTAAGAGTTAACCTTGCTTCTGAAAGCTCAACCTCCGGGGAGTCTGTTTGGCAGAGATATAGAACACACTTTACCAAGCCTGTTGGAAGGCCTTTGCAGTGTCATTTCGCGTCTAATTTCCCAAACCAAAGTGCTTGCAGCTCTAACTCCCTTCTAACTACCACTTCTTCGGTTCAGTGAGATATGCTGGATTCTAAACGGAGAAGCTTCTCTGACGCTTTTTCACAGAGATTTTGAAACTGAAATCTCCCATGCCGTTTCCACCATAGGCAGCAATGGGCTTCCCCATAGAACTTGCCAACCTGAATTCCTACAGGCTAGATGTGAGAGGCACATTCTGCTGCTTCCTCCCTTAGAGTTAAACTAGCTTCTGAAAGCTCAACCTCCGGGGAGTTTGTTTGGCAGAGATATAGAACACACTTTTCCAAGCCTGTTGGAAGGCCTTTGCAGTGTCATTTCGCATCTAATTTCCCAAACCAAACTGCTTGCAGCTCTAACTGCCTTCTAACTACCACTTCTTCGGTTCAGTGAGATATGCTGGATTCTAAACGGAGAAGCTTCTCTGACGCTTTTTCACAGAGATTTTGAAACTGAAATTTCCAAACCCGTTTCCAACGAAGGCGCCAATGGGCTTCCCCATAGAACTTGCCAACCTGAATTCCTACAGGCTAGATCTGAGAGGCACATTCTGCTGCTTCCTCCCTTAGAGTTAAACTAGCTTCTGAAAGCTCAACCTCCGGGGAGTCTGTTTGGCAGAGATATAGAACACACTTTTCCAAGCCTGTTGGAAGGCATTTGCAGTTTCATTTCGCGTCTAATTTCCCAAACCAAACTGCTTGCAGCTCTAACTCCCTTCTAACTACCACTTCTTCGGTTCAGTGAGATATGCTGGATTCTAAACGGAGAAGCTTCTCTGACGCTTTTTCACAGAGATTTTGAAACTGAAATCTCCCATGCCGTTTCCACCATAGGCAGCAATGGGCTTCCCCATAGAACTTGCCAACCTGAATTCCTACAGGCTAGATGTGAGAGGCACATTCTGCTGCTTCCTCCCTAACAGTTAAGCTTGCTTCTGAAAGCTCAACCTCCGGGGACTCTGTTTGGCACAGATATAGAACACACTTTTCCAAGCCTGTTGGAAGGCATTTGCAGTTTCATTTCGCGTCTAATTTCCCAAACCAAACTGCTTGCAGCTCTAACTCCCTTCTAACTACCACTTCTTCGGTTCAGTGAGATATGCTGGATTCTAAACGGAGAAGCTTCTCTGACGCTTTTTCACAGAGATTTTGAAACTGAAATTTCCAAACCCGTTTCCAACGAAGGCGCCAATGGGCTTCCCCATAGAACTTGCCAACCTGAATTCCTACAGGCTAGATGTGAGAGGCACATTCTGCTGCTTCCTCCCTTAGAGTTAAACTAGCTTCTGAAAGCTCAACCTCCGGGGAGTTTGTTTGGCAGAGATATAGAACACACTTTTCCAAGCCTGTTGGAAGGCATTTGCAGTTTCATTTCGCGTCTAATTTCCCAAACCAAACTGCTTGCAGCTCTAACTCCCTTCTAACTACCACTTCTTCGGTTCAGTGAGATATGCTGGATTCTAAACGGAGAAGCTTCTCTGACGCTTTTTCACAGAGATTTTGAAACTGAAATCTCCCATGCCGTTTCCACCATAGGCAGCAATGGGCTTCCCCATAGAACTTGCCAACCTGAATTCCTACAGGCTAGATGTGAGAGGCACATTCTGCTGCTTCCTCCCTTAGAGTTAAACTTGCTTCTGAAAGCTCAACCTCCGGGGAGTTTGTTTGGCAGAGATATAGAACACACTTTTCCAAGCCTGTTGGAAGGCATTTGCAGTTTCATTTCGCGTCTAATTTCCCAAACCAAACTGCTTGCAGCTCTAACTCCCTTCTAACTACCACTTCTTCGGTTCAGTGAGATATGCTGGATTCTAAACGGAGAAGCTTCTCTGACGCTTTTTCACAGAGATTTTGAAACTGAAATCTCCCATGCCGTTTCCACCATAGGCAGCAATGGGCTTCCCCATAGAACTTGCCAACCTGAATTCCTACAGGCTAGATGTGAGAGGCACATTCTGCTGCTTCCTCCCTTAGAGTTAAACTAGCTTCTGAAAGCTCAACCTCCGGGGATTTGTTTGGCAGAGATATAGAACACACTTTTCCAAGCCTGTTGGAAGGCATTTGCAGTTTCATTTCGCGTCTAATTTCCCAAACCAAACTGCTTGCAGCTCTAACTGCCTTCTAACTACCACTTCTTCGGTTCAGTGCGATATGCTGGATTCTAAACGGAGAAGCTTAACTGACGCTTTTTCACAGAGATTTTGAAACTGAAATCTCCCATGCTGTTTCCACCATAGCCAGCAATGGGCTTCCCCATAGAACTTGCCAACCTGAATTCCTACAGGCTAGATGTGAGAGGCACATTCTGCTGCTTCCTCCCTTAGAGTTAAACTAGCTTCTGAAAGCTCAACCTCCAGGGAGTCTGTTTGGCAGAGATATAGAACACACTTTTCCAAGCCTGTTGGAAGGCATTTGCAGTTTCATTTCGCGTCTAATTTCCCAAACCAAACTGCTTGCAGCTCTAACTGCCTTCTAACTACCACTTCTCCGGTTCAGTGAGATATGCTGGATTCTAAACGGAGAAGCTTCTCTGACGCTTTTTCACAGAGATTTTGAAACTGAAATCTCCCATGCCGTTTCCACCATAGGCAGCAATGGGCTTCCCCATAGAACTTGCCAACCTGAATTCCTACGGGCTAGATATGAGAGGCACATTCTGCTGCTTCCTCCCTAAGAGTTAAGCTTGCTTCTGAAAGCTCAACCTCCGGGGAGTCTGTTTGGCAGAGATATAGAACACACTGTTCCAAGCCTGTTGGAAGGCCTTTGCAGTGTCATTTCGCATCTAATTTCCCAAACCAAACTGCTTGCAGCTCTAACTCCCTTCTAACTACCACTTCTTCGGTTCAGTGAGATATGCTGGATTCTAAACGGAGAAGCTTCTCTGACCCTTTTTCACAGAGATTTTGAAACTGAAATTTCCAAACCCGTTTCCAACGAAGGCGCCAATGGGCTTCCCCATAGAACTTGCCAACCTGAATTCCTACAGGCTAGATGTGAGAGGCACATTCTGCTGCTTCCTCCCTTAGAGTTAAACTAGCTTCTGAAAGCTCAACCTCCGGGGAGTTTGTTTGGCAGAGATATAGAACACACTTTTCCAAGCCTGTTGGAAGGCATTTGCAGTTTCATTTCGCGTCTAATTTCCCAAACCAAACTGCTTGCAGCTCTAACTCCCTTCTAACTACCACTTCTTCGGTTCAGTGAGATATGCTGGATTCTAAACGGAGAAGCTTCTCTGACGCTTTTTCACAGAGATTTTGAAACTGAAATCTCCCATGCCGTTTCCACCATAGGCAGCAATGGGCTTCCCCATAGAACTTGCCAACCTGAATTCCTAAAGGCTAGATGTGAGAGGCACATTCTGCTGCTTCCTCCCTTAGAGTTAAACTTGCTTCTGAAAGCTCAACCTCCGGGGAGTTTGTTTGGCAGAGATATAGAACACACTTTTCCAAGCCTGTTGGAAGGCATTTGCAGTTTCATTTCGCGTCTAATTTCCCAAAACAAACTGCTTGCAGCTCTAACTGCCTTCTAACTACCACTTCTTCGGTTCAGTGAGATATGCTGGATTCTAAACGGAGAAGCTTCTCTGACGCTCTTTCACAGAGATTTTGAAACTGAAATTTCCAAACCCGTTTCCAACGAAGGCGCCAATGGGCTTCCCCATAGAACTTGCCAACCTGAATTCCTACAGGCTAGATGTGAGAGGCACATTCTGCTGCTTCCTCCCTTAGAGTTAAACTAGCTTCTGAAAGCTCAACCTCCGGGGAGTTTGTTTGGCAGAGATATAGAACACACTTTTCCAAGCCTGTTGGAAGGCCTTTGCAGTGTCATTTCGCGTCTAATTTCCCAAACCAAACTGCTTGCAGCTCTAACTCCCTTCTAACTACCACTTCTTCGGTTCAGTGAGATATGCTGGATTCTAAACGGAGAAGCTTCTCTGACGCTTTTTCACAGAGATTTTGAAACTGAAATTTCCAAACCCGTTTCCAACGAAGGCGCCAATGGGCTTCCCCATAGAACTTGCCAACCTGAATTCCTACAGGCTAGATGTGAGAGGCACATTCTGCTGCTTCCTCCCCTAGAGTTAAACTAGCTTCTGAAAGCTCAACCTCCGGGGAGTTTGTTTGGCAGAGATATAGAACACACTTTTCCAAGCCTGTTGGAAGGCATTTGCAGTTTCATTTCGCGTCTAATTTCCCAAACCAAACTGCTTGCAGCTCTAACTCCCTTCTAACTACCACTTCTTCGGTTCAGTGAGATATGCTGGATTCTAAACGGAGAAGCTTCTCTGACGCTTTTTCACAGAGATTTTGAAACTGAAATCTCCCATGCCGTTTCCACCATAGGCAGCAATGGGCTTCCCCATAGAACTTGCCAACCTGAATTCCTACAGGCTAGATGTGAGAGGCACATTCTGCTGCTTCCTCCCTAACAGTTAAGCTTGCTTCTGAAAGCTCAACCTCCGGGGACTCTCTTTGGCACAGATATAGAACACACTTTTCCAAGCCTGTTGGAAGGCCTTTGCAGTGTCATTTCGCATCTAATTTCCCAAACCAAACTGCTTGCAGCTCTAACTCCCTTCTAACTACCACTTCTTCGTTCAGTGAGATATGCTGGATTCTAAACGGAGAAGCTTCTCTGACGCTTTTTCACAGAGATTTTGATACTGAAATCTCCCATGCCGTTTCCACCATAGGCAGCAATGGGCTTCCCCATAGAACTTGCCAACCTGAATTCCTAAAGGCTAGATGTGAGAGGCACATTCTGCTGCTTCCTCCCTTAGAGTTAAACTTGCTTCTGAAAGCTCAACCTCCGGGGAGTTTGTTTGGCAGAGATATAGAACACACTTTTCCAAGCCTGTTGGAAGGCATTTGCAGTTTCATTTCGCGTCTAATTTCCCAAACCAAACTGCTTGCAGCTCTAACACCCTTCTAACTACCACTTCTTCGGTTCAGTGAGATATGCTGGATTCTAAACGGAGAAGCTTCTCTGACGCTTTTTCACAGAGATTTTGAAACTGAAATTTCCAAACCCGTTTCCAGCGAAGGCGCCAATGGGCTTCCCCATAGAACTTGCCAACCTGAATTCCTACAGGCTAGATCTGAGAGGCACATTCTGCTGCTTCCTCCCTTAGAGTTAAACTAGCTTCTGAAAGCTCAACCTCCGGGGAGTCTGTTTGGCAGAGATATAGAACACACTTTTCCAAGCCTGTTGGAAGGCATTTGCAGTTTCATTTCGCGTCTAATTTCCCAAACCAAACTGCTTGCAGCTCTAACTCCCTTCTAACTACCACTTCTTCGGTTCAGTGAGATATGCTGGATTCTAAACGGAGAAGCTTCTCTGACGCTTTTTCACAGAGATTTTGAAACTGAAATCTCCCATGCCGTTTCCACCATAGGCAGCAATGGGCTTCCCCATAGAACTTGCCAACCTGAATTCCTACAGGCTAGATGTGAGAGGCACATTCTGCTGCTTCCTCCCTAACAGTTAAGCTTGCTTCTGAAAGCTCAACCTCCGGGGACTCTGTTTGGCACAGATATAGAACACACTTTTCCAAGCCTGTTGGAAGGCATTTGCAGTTTCATTTCGCGTCTAATTTCCCAAACCAAACTGCTTGCAGCTCTAACTCCCTTCTAACTACCACTTCTTCGGTTCAGTGAGATATGCTGGATTCTAAACGGAGAAGCTTCTCTGACGCTTTTTCACAGAGATTTTGAAACTGAAATTTCCAAACCCGTTTCCAACGAAGGCGCCAATGGGCTTCCCCATAGAACTTGCCAACCTGAATTCCTACAGGCTAGATGTGAGAGGCACATTCTGCTGCTTCCTCCCTTAGAGTTAAACTAGCTTCTGAAAGCTCAACCTCCGGGGAGTTTGTTTGGCAGAGATATAGAACACACTTTTCCAAGCCTGTTGGAAGGCATTTGCAGTTTCATTTCGCGTCTAATTTCCCAAACCAAACTGCTTGCAGCTCTAACTCCCTTCTAACTACCACTTCTTCGGTTCAGTGAGATATGCTGGATTCTAAACGGAGAAGCTTCTCTGACGCTTTTTCACAGAGATTTTGAAACTGAAATCTCCCATGCCGTTTCCACCATAGGCAGCAATGGGCTTCCCCATAGAACTTGCCAACCTGAATTCCTACAGGCTAGATGTGAGAGGCACATTCTGCTGCTTCCTCCCTTAGAGTTAAACTAGCTTCTGAAAGCTCAACCTCCGGGGATTTGTTTGGCAGAGATATAGAACACACTTTTCCAAGCCTGTTGGAAGGCATTTGCAGTTTCATTTCGCGTCTAATTTCCCAAACCAAACTGCTTGCAGCTCTAACTGCCTTCTAACTACCACTTCTTCGGTTCAGTGCGATATGCTGGATTCTAAACGGAGAAGCTTAACTGACGCTTTTTCACAGAGATTTTGAAACTGAAATCTCCCATGCTGTTTCCACCATAGCCAGCAATGGGCTTCCCCATAGAACTTGCCAACCTGAATTCCTACAGGCTAGATGTGAGAGGCACATTCTGCTGCTTCCTCCCTTAGAGTTAAACTAGCTTCTGAAAGCTCAACCTCCAGGGAGTCTGTTTGGCAGAGATATAGAACACACTTTTCCAAGCCTGTTGGAAGGCATTTGCAGTTTCATTTCGCGTCTAATTTCCCAAACCAAACTGCTTGCAGCTCTAACTGCCTTCTAACTACCACTTCTCCGGTTCAGTGAGATATGCTGGATTCTAAACGGAGAAGCTTCTCTGACGCTTTTTCACAGAGATTTTGAAACTGAAATCTCCCATGCCGTTTCCACCATAGGCAGCAATGGGCTTCCCCATAGAACTTGCCAACCTGAATTCCTACGGGCTAGATATGAGAGGCACATTCTGCTGCTTCCTCCCTAAGAGTTAAGCTTGCTTCTGAAAGCTCAACCTCCGGGGAGTCTGTTTGGCAGAGATATAGAACACACTGTTCCAAGCCTGTTGGAAGGCCTTTGCAGTGTCATTTCGCATCTAATTTCCCAAACCAAACTGCTTGCAGCTCTAACTCCCTTCTAACTACCACTTCTTCGGTTCAGTGAGATATGCTGGATTCTAAACGGAGAAGCTTCTCTGACCCTTTTTCACAGAGATTTTGAAACTGAAATTTCCAAACCCGTTTCCAACGAAGGCGCCAATGGGCTTCCCCATAGAACTTGCCAACCTGAATTCCTACAGGCTAGATGTGAGAGGCACATTCTGCTGCTTCCTCCCTTAGAGTTAAACTAGCTTCTGAAAGCTCAACCTCCAGGGAGTCTGTTTGGCAGAGATATAGAACACACTTTTCCAAGCCTGTTGGAAGGCATTTGCAGTTTCATTTCGCGTCTAATTTCCCAAACCAAACTGCTTGCAGCTCTAACTGCCTTCTAACTACCACTTCTCCGGTTCAGTGAGATATGCTGGATTCTAAACGGAGAAGCTTCTCTGACGCTTTTTCACAGAGATTTTGAAACTGAAATCTCCCATGCCGTTTCCACCATAGGCAGCAATGGGCTTCCCCATAGAACTTGCCAACCTGAATTCCTAAAGGCTAGATGTGAGAGGCACATTCTGCTGCTTCCTCCCTTAGAGTTAAACTTGCTTCTGAAAGCTCAACCTCCGGGGAGTTTGTTTGGCAGAGATATAGAACACACTTTTCCAAGCCTGTTGGAAGGCATTTGCAGTTTCATTTCGCGTCTAATTTCCCAAAACAAACTGCTTGCAGCTCTAACTCCCTTCTAACTACCACTTCTTCGGTTCAGTGAGATATGCTGGATTCTAAACGGAGAAGCTTCTCTGACGCTCTTTCACAGAGATTTTGAAACTGAAATTTCCAAACCCGTTTCCAACGAAGGCGCCAATGGGCTTCCCCATAGAACTTGCCAACCTGAATTCCTACAGGCTAGATGTGAGAGGCACATTCTGCTGCTTCCTCCCTTAGAGTTAAACTAGCTTCTGAAAGCTCAACCTCCGAGGAGTTTGTTTGGCAGAGATATAGAACACACTTTTCCAAGCCTGTTGGAAGGCCTTTGCAGTGTCATTTCGCGTCTAATTTCCCAAACCAAACTGCTTGCAGCTCTAACTCCCTTCTAACTACCACTTCTTCGGTTCAGTGAGATATGCTGGATTCTAAACGGAGAAGCTTCTCTGACGCTTTTTCACAGAGATTTTGAAACTGAAATTTCCAAACCCGTTTCCAACGAAGGCGCCAATGGGCTTCCCCATAGAACTTGCCAACCTGAATTCCTACAGGCTAGATGTGAGAGGCACATTCTGCTGCTTCCTCCCTTAGAGTTAAACTAGCTTCTGAAAGCTCAACCTCCGGGGAGTTTGTTTGGCAGAGATATAGAACACACTTTTCCAAGCCTGTTGGAAGGCATTTGCAGTTTCATTTCGCGTCTAATTTCCCAAACCAAACTGCTTGCAGCTCTAACTCCCTTCTAACTACCACTTCTTCGGTTCAGTGAGATATGCTGGATTCTAAACGGAGAAGCTTCTCTGACGCTTTTTCACAGAGATTTTGAAACTGAAATCTCCCATGCCGTTTCCACCATAGGCAGCAATGGGCTTCCCCATAGAACTTGCCAACCTGAATTCCTACAGGCTAGATGTGAGAGGCACATTCTGCTGCTTCCTCCCTAACAGTTAAGCTTGCTTCTGAAAGCTCAACCTCCGGGGACTCTCTTTGGCACAGATATAGAACACACTTTTCCAAGCCTGTTGGAAGGCCTTTGCAGTGTCATTTCGCATCTAATTTCCCAAACCAAACTGCTTGCAGCTCTAACTCCCTTCTAACTACCACTTCTTCGTTCAGTGAGATATGCTGGATTCTAAACGGAGAAGCTTCTCTGACGCTTTTTCACAGAGATTTTGATACTGAAATCTCCCATGCCGTTTCCACCATAGGCAGCAATGGGCTTCCCCATAGAACTTGCCAACCTGAATTCCTAAAGGCTAGATGTGAGAGGCACATTCTGCTGCTTCCTCCCTTAGAGTTAAACTTGCTTCTGAAAGCTCAACCTCCGGGGAGTTTGTTTGGCAGAGATATAGAACACACTTTTCCAAGCCTGTTGGAAGGCATTTGCAGTTTCATTTCGCGTCTAATTTCCCAAACCAAACTGCTTGCAGCTCTAACACCCTTCTAACTACCACTTCTTCGGTTCAGTGAGATATGCTGGATTCTAAACGGAGAAGCTTCTCTGACGCTTTTTCACAGAGATTTTGAAACTGAAATTTCCAAACCCGTTTCCAACGTAGGCGCCAATGGGCTTCCCCATAGAACTTGCCAACCTGAATTCCTACAGGCTAGATGTGAGAGGCACATTCTGCTGCTTCCTCCCTAAGAGTTAAGCTTGCTTCTGAAAGCTCAACCTCCGGGGAGTCTGTTTGGCAGAGATATAGAACACACTTTTCCAAGCCTGTTGGAAGGCCTTTGCAGTGTCATTTCGCATCTAATTTCCCAAACCAAACTGCTTGCAGCTCTAACTCCCTTCTAACTACCACTTCTTCGGTTCAGTGAGATATGCTGGATTCTAAACGGAGAAGCTTCTCTGACGCTTTTTCACAGAGATTTTGAAACTGAAATTTCCAAACCCGTTTCCAACGAAGGCGCCAATGGGCTTCCCCATAGAACTTGCCAACCTGAATTCCTACAGGCTAGATGTGAGAGGCACATTCTGCTGCTTCCTCCCTTAGAGTTAAACTTGCTTCTGAAAGCTCAACCTCCGGGGAGTTTGTTTGGCAGAGATATAGAACACACTTTTCCAAGCCTGTTGGAAGGCATTTGCAGTTTCATTTCGCGTCTAATTTCCCAAACCAAACTGCTTGCAGCTCTAACTGCCTTCTAACTACCACTTCTTCGGTTCAGTGAGATATGCTGGATTCTAAACGGAGAAGCTTCTCTGACGCTTTTTCACAGAGATTTTGAAACTGAAATCTCCCATGCTGTTTCCACCATAGCCAGCAATGGGCTTCCCAATAGAACTTGCCAACCTGAATTCCTACAGGCTAGATGTGAGAGGCACATTCTGCTGCTTCCTCCCTTAGAGTTAAACTAGCTTCTGAAAGCTCAACCTCCAGGGAGTCTGTTTGGCAGAGATATAGAACACACTTTTCCAAGCCTGTTGGAAGGCATTTGCAGTTTCATTTCGCGTCTAATTTCCCAAACCAAACTGCTTGCAGCTCTAACTCCCTTCTAACTACCACTTCTTCGGTTCAGTGAGATATGCTGGATTCTAAACGGAGAAGCTTCTCTGACGCTTTTTCACAGAGATTTTGAAACTGAAATCTCCCATGCCGTTTCCACCATAGGCAGCAATGGGCTTCCCCATAGAACTTGCCAACCTGAATTCCTACAGGCTAGATGTGAGAGGCACATTCTGCTGCTTCCTCCCTAACAGTTAAGCTTGCTTCTGAAAGCTCAACCTCCGGGGAGTTTGTTTGGCAGAGATATAGAACACACTTTTCCAAGCCTGTTGGAAGGCCTTTGCAGTGTCATTTCGCATCTAATTTCCCAAACCAAACTGCTTGCAGCTCTAACTCCCTTCTAACTGCCACTTCTTCGGTTCAGTGAGATATGCTGGATTCTAAACGGAGAAGCTTCTCTGACGCTTTTTCACAGAGATTTTGAAACTGAAATCTCCCATGCCATTTCCACCATAGGCAGCAATGGGCTTCCCCATAGAACTTGCCAACCTGAATTCCTACAGGCTAGATGTGAGAGGCACATTCTGCTGCTTCCTCCCTTAGAGTAAAACTAGCTTCTGAAAGCTCAACCTCCGGGGAGTTTGTTTGGCAGAGATATAGAACACACTTTTCCAAGCCTGTTGGAAGGCATTTGCAGTTTCATTTCGCGTCTAATTTCCCAAACCAAACTGCTTGCAGCTCTAACTCCCTTCTAACTACCACTTCTTCGGTTCAGTGAGATATGCTGGATTCTAAACGGAGAAGCTTCTCTGACGCTTTTTCACAGGGATTTTGAAACTGAAATCTCCCATGCCGTTTCCACCATAGACAGCAATGGGCTTCCCCATAGAACTTGCCAACCTGAATTCCTACAGGCTAGATGTGAGAGGCACATTCTGCTGCTTCCTCCCTAAGCGTTAAGCTTGCTTCTGAAAGCTCAACCTCCGGGGAGTCTGTTTGGCAGAGATATAGAACACACTTTTCCAAGCCTGTTGGAAGGCCTTTGCAGTGTCATTTCGCATCTAATTTCCCAAACCAAACTGCTTGCAGCTCTAACTCCCTTCTAACAACCACTTCTTCGGTTCAGTGAGATATGCTGGATTCTAAACGGAGAAGATTCTCTGACGCTTTTTCACAGAAATTTTGAAACTGAAATTTCCAAACCCGTTTCCAACGAAGGCGCCAATGGGCTTCCCCATAGAACTTGCCAACCTGAATTCCTACAGGCTAGATGTGAGAGGCACATTCTGCTGCTTCCTCCCTTAGAGTTAAACTTGCTTCTGAAAGCTCAACCTCCGGGGAGTTTGTTTGGCAGAGATATAGAACACACTTTTCCAAGCCTGTTGGAAGGCATTTGCAGTTTCATTTCGCGTCTAATTTCCCAAACCAAACTGCTTGCAGCTCTAACTGCCTTCTAACTACCACTTCTTCGGTTCAGTGAGATATGCTGGATTCTAAACGGAGAAGCTTCTCTGACGCTTTTTCACAGAGATTTTGAAACTGAAATCTCCCATGCTGTTTCCACCATAGCCAGCAATGGGCTTCCCCATAGAACTTGCCAACCTGAATTCCTACAGGCTAGATGTGAGAGGCACATTCTGCTGCTTCCTCCCTTAGAGTTAAACTAGCTTCTGAAAGCTCAACCTCCAGGGAGTCTGTTTGGCAGAGATATAGAACACACTTTTCCAAGCCTGTTGGAAGGCATTTGCAGTTTCATTTCGCGTCTAATTTCCCAAACCAAACTGCTTGCAGCTCTAACTCCCTTCTAACTACCACTTCTTCGGTTCAGTGAGATATGCTGGATTCTAAACGGAGAAGCTTCTCTGACGCTTTTTCACAGAGATTTTGAAACTGAAATCTCCCATGCCGTTTCCACCATAGGCAGCAATGGGCTTCCCCATAGAACTTGCCAACCTGAATTCCTACAGGCTAGATGTGAGAGGCACATTCTGCTGCTTCCTCCCTTAGAGTTAAACTAGCTTCTGAAAGCTCAACCTCCGGGGAGTCTGTTTGGCAGAGATATAGAACACACTTTTCCAAGCCTGTTGGAAGGCCTTTGCAGTGTCATTTCGCATCTAATTTCCCAAACCAAACTGCTTGCAGCTCTAACTCCCTTCTAACTACCACTTCTTCGGTTCAGTGAGATATGCTGGATTCTAAACGGAGAAGCTTCTCTGACGCTTTTTCACAGAGATTTTGAAACTGAAATTTCCAAACCCGTTTCCAACGAAGGCGCCAATGGGCTTCCCCATAGAACTTGCCAACCTGAATTCCTACAGGCTAGATGTGAGAGGCACATTCTGCTGCTTCCTCCCTTAGAGTTAAACTAGCTTCTGAAAGCTCAACCTCCCGGGAGTCTGTTTGGCAGAGATATAGAACACACTTTTCCAAGCCTGTTGGAAGGCATTTGCAGTTTCATTTCGCGTCTAATTTCCCAAACCAAACTGCTTGCAGCTCTAACTGCCTTCTAACTACCACTTCTTCGGTTCAGTGAGATATGCTGGATTCTAAACGGAGAAGCTTCTCTGACGCTTTTTCACAGAGATTTTGAAACTGAAATCTCCCATGCCGTTTCCACCATAGGCAGCAATGGGCTTCCCCATAGAACTTGCCAACCTGAATTCCTACAGGCTAGATGTGAGAGGCACATTCTGCTGCTTCCTCCCTAAGAGTTAAGCTTGCTTCTGAAAGCTCAACCTCCGGGGAGTCTGTTTGGCAGAGATATAGAACACATTTTTCGAAGCCTGTTGGAAGGCCTTTGCAGTGTCATTTCGCATCTAATTTCCCAAACCAAACTGCTTGCAGCTCTAACTCCCTTCTAACTACCACTTCTTCGGTTCAGTGAGATATGCTGGATTCTAAACGGAGAAGCTTCTCTGACGCTTTTTCACAGAGATTTTGAAACTGAAATTTCCAAACCCGTTTCCAACGAAGGCGCCAATGGGCTTCCCCATAGAACTTGCCAACCTGAATTCCTACAGGCTAGATGTGAGAGGCACATTCTGCTGCTTCCTCCCTTTGAGTTAAACTAGCTTCTGAAAGCTCAACCTCCGGGGAGTTTGTTTGGCAGAGATATAGAACACACTTTTCCAAGCCTGTTGGAAGGCATTTGCAGTTTCATTTCGCATCTAATTTCCCAAACCAAACTGCTTGCAGCTCTAACTCCCTTCTAACTACCACTTCTTCGGTTCAGTGAGATATGCTGGATTCTAAACGGAGAAGCTTCTCTGACGCTTTTTCACAGAGATTTTGAAACTGAAATCTCCCATGCCGTTTCCACCATAGGCAGCAATGGGCTTCCCCATAGAACTTGCCAACCTGAATTCCTACAGGCTAGATGTGAGAGGCACATTCTGCTGCTTCCTCCCTAAGAGTTAAGCTTGCTTCTGAAAGCTCAACCTCCGGGGACTCTGTTTGGCACAGATATAGAACACACTTTTCCAAGCCTGTTGGAAGGCCTTTGCAGTGTCATTTCGCATTTAATATCCCAAACCAAACTGCTTGCAGCTCTAACTCCCTTCTAACTACCACTTCTTCGGTTCAGTGAGATATGCTGGATTCTAAACGGAGAAGCTTCTCTGACGCTTTTTCACAGAGATTTTGAAACTGAAATTTCCAAACCCGTTTCCAACGAAGGCGCCAATGGGCTTCCCCATAGAACTTGCCAACCTGAATTCCTACAGGCTAGATGTGAGAGGCACATTCTGCTGCTTCCTCCCTTAGAGTTAAACTTGCTTCTGAAAGCTCAACCTCCGGGGAGTTTGTTTGGCAGAGATATAGAACACACTTTTCCAAGCCTGTTGGAAGGCATTTGCAGTGTCATTTCGCATCTAATTTCCCAAACCAAACTGCTTGCAGCTCTAACTCCCTTCTAACTACCACTTCTTCGGTTCAGTGAGATATGCTGGATTCTAAACGGAGAAGCTTCTCTGACGCTTTTTCACAGAGATTTTGAAACTGAAATCTCCCATGCCGTTTCCACCATAGGCAGCAATGGGCTTCCCCATAGAACTTGCCAACCTGAATTCCTACAGGCTAGATGTGAGAGGCACATTCTGCTGCTTCCTCCCTTAGAGTTAAACTTGCTTCTGAAAGCTCAACCTCCGGGGAGTTTGTTTGGCAGAGATATAGAACACACTTTTCCAAGCCTGTTGGAAGGCATTTGCAGTTTCATTTCGCGTCTAATTTCCCAAACCAAACTGCTTGCAGCTCTAACTCCCTTCTAACTACCACTTCTTCGGTTCAGTGAGATATGCTGGATTCTAAACGGAGAAGCTTCTCTGACGCTTTTTCACAGAGATTTTGAAACTGAAATTTCCAAACCAGTTTCCAAGGAAGGCGCCAATGGGCTTCCCCATAGAACTTGCCAACCTGAATTCCTACAGGCTAGATGTGAGAGGCACATTCTGCTGCTTCCTCCCTAAGAGTTAAGCTTGCTTCTGAAAGCTCAACCTCCGGGGAGTCTGTTTGGCAGAGATATAGAACACACTTTTCCAAGCCTGTTGGAAGGCCTTTGCAGTGTCATTTCGCATCTAATTTCCCAAACCAAACTGCTTGCAGCTCTAACTCCCTTCTAACTACCACTTCTTCGGTTCAGTGAGATATGCTGGATTCTAAACGGAGAAGCTTCTCTGACGCTTTTTCACAGAGATTTTGAAACTGAAATTTCCAAACCCGTTTCTAACGAAGGCGCCAATGGGCTTCCCCATAGAACTTGCCAACCTGAATTCCTACAGGCTAGATGTGAGAGGCACATTCTGCTGCTTCCTCCCTTAGAGTTAAACTTGCTTCTGAAAGCTCAACCTCCGGGGAGTTTGTTTGGCAGAGATATAGAACACACTTTTCCAAGCCTGTTGGAAGGCATTTGCAGTTTCATTTCGCGTCTAATTTCCCAAACCAAACTGCTTGCAGCTCTAACTGCCTTCTAACTACCACTTCTTCGGTTCAGTGAGATATGCTGGATTCTAAACGGAGAAGCTTCTCTGACGCTTTTTCACAGAGATTTTGAAACTGAAATCTCCCATGCTGTTTCCACCATAGCCAGCAATGGGCTTCCCCATAGAACTTGCCAACCTGAATTCCTACAGGCTAGATGTGAGAGGCACATTCTGCTGCTTCCTCCCTTAGAGTTAAACTAGCTTCTGAAAGCTCAACCTCCAGGGAGTCTGTTTGGCAGAGATATAGAACACACTTTTCCAAGCCTGTTGGAAGGCATTTGCAGTTTCATTTCGCGTCTAATTTCCCAAACCAAACTGCTTGCAGCTCTAACTCCCTTCTAACTACCACTTCTTCGGTTCAGTGAGATATGCTGGATTCTAAACGGAGAAGCTTCTCTGACGCTTTTTCACAGAGATTTTGAAACTGAAATCTCCCATGCCGTTTCCACCATAGGCAGCAATGGGCTTCCCCATAGAACTTGCCAACCTGAATTCCTACAGGCTAGATGTGAGAGGCACATTCTGCTGCTTCCTCCCTAAGAGTTAAGCTTGCTTCTGAAAGCTCAACCTCCGGGGAGTCTGTTTGGCAGAGATATAGAACACACTTTTCCAAGCCTGTTGGAAGGCCTTTGCAGTGTCATTTCGCATCTAATTTCCCAAACCAAACTGCTTGCAGCTCTAACTGCCTTCTAACTACCACTTCTTCGGTTCAGTGAGATATGCTGGATTCTAAACGGAGAAGCTTCTCTGACGCTTTTTCACAGAGATTTTGAAACTGAAATCTCCCATGCCGTTTCCACCATAGGCAGCAATGGGCTTCCCCATAGAACTTGCCAACCTGAATTCCTACAGGCTAGACGTGAGAGGCACATTCTGCTGCTTCCTCCCTAAGAGTTAAGCTTGCTTCTGAAAGCTCAACCTCCGGGGAGTCTGTTTGGCAGAGATATAGAACACACTTTTCCAAGCCTGTTGGAAGGCCTTTGCAGTGTCATTTCGCATCTAATTTCCCAAACCAAACTGCTTGCAGCTCTAACTCCCTTCTAACTACCACTTCTTCGGTTCAGTGAGATATGCTGGATTCTAAACGGAGAAGCTTCTCTGACGCTTTTTCACAGAGATTTTGAAACTGAAATCTCCCATGCCGTTTCCACCATAGGCAGCAATGGGCTTCCCCATAGAACTTGCCAACCTGAATTCCTACAGGCTAGATGTGAGAGGCACATTCTGCTGCTTCCTCCCTTAGAGTTAAACTTGCTTCTGAAAGCTCAACCTCCGGGGAATTTGTTTCGCAGAGATATAGAACACACTTTTCCAAGCCTGTTGGAAGGCATTTGCAGTTTCATTTCGCGTCTAATTTCCCAAACCAAACTGCTTGCAGCTCTAACTCCCTTCTAACTACCACTTCTTCGGTTCAGTGAGATATGCTTGATTCTAAACGGAGAAGCTTCTCTGACGCTTTTTCACAGAGATTTTGAAACTGAAATCTCCCATGCCGTTTCCACCATAGGCAGCAATGGGCTTCCCCATAGAACTTGCCAACCTGAATTCCTACAGGCTAGATGTGAGAGGCACATTCTGCTGCTTCCTCCCTAAGAGTTAAGCTTGCTTCTGAAAGCTCAACCTCCGGGGAGTCTGTTTGGCAGAGATATAGAACACACTTTTCCAAGCCTGTTGGAAGGCATTTGCAGTTTCATTTCGCGTCTAATTTCCCAAACCAAACTGCTTGCAGCTCTAACTCCCTTCTAACTACCACTTCTTCGGTTCAGTGAGATATGCTGGATTCTAAACGGAGAAGCTTCTCTGACGCTTTTTCACAGAGATTTTGAAACTGAAATTTCCAAACCCGTTTCCAACGAAGGCGCCAATGGGCTTCCCCATAGAACTTGCCAACCTGAATTCCTACAGGCTAGATGTGAGAGGCACATTCTGCTGCTTCCTCCCTTAGAGTTAAACTAGCTTCTGAAAGCTCAACCTCCGGGGAGTTTGTTTGGCAGAGATATAGAACACACTTTTCCAAGCCTGTTGGAAGGCATTTGCAGTTTCATTTCGCGTCTAATTTCCCAAACCAAACTGCTTGCAGCTCTAACTCCCTTCTAACTACCACTTCTTCGGTTCAGTGAGATATGCTGGATTCTAAACGGAGAAGCTTCTCTGACGCTTTTTCACAGAGATTTTGAAACTGAAATCTCCCATGCCGTTTCCACCATAGGCAGCAATGGGCTTCCCCATAGAACTTGCCAACCTGAATTCCTACAGGCTAGATGTGAGAGGCACATTCTGCTGCTTCCTCCCTTAGAGTTAAACTAGCTTCTGAAAGCTCAACCTCCAGGGAGTCTGTTTGGCAGAGATATAGAACACACTTTTCCAAGCCTGTTGGAAGGCATTTGCAGTTTCATTTCGCGTCTAATTTCCCAAACCAAACTGCTTGCAGCTCTAACTGCCTTCTAACTACCACTTCTTCGGTTCAGTGAGATATGCTGGATTCTAAACGGAGAAGCTTCTCTGACGCTTTTTCACAGAGATTTTGAAACTGAAATCTCCCATGCCGTTTCCACCATAGGCAGCAATGGGCTTCCCCATAGAACTTGCCAACCTGAATTCCTACAGCCTAGATGTGAGAGGCACATTCTGCTGCTTCCTCCCTTAGAGTTAAACTAGCTTCTGAAAGCTCAACCTCCAGGGAGTCTGTTTGGCAGGGATATAGAACACACTTTTCCAAGCCTGTTGGAAGGCATTTGCAGTTTCATTTCGCGTCTAATTTCCCAAACCAAACTGCTTGCAGCTCTAACTGCCTTCTAACTACCACTTCTTCGGTTCAGTGAGATATGCTGGATTCTAAACGGAGAAGCTTCTCTGACGCTTTTTCACAGAGATTTTGAAACTGAAATCTCCCATGCCGTTTCCACCATAGGCAGCAATGGGCTTCCCCATAGAACTTGCCAACCTGAATTCCTACAGGCTAGATGTGAGAGGCACATTCTGCTGCTTCCTCCCTAAGAGTTAAGCTTGCTTCTGAAAGCTCAACCTCCGGGGAGTCTGTTTGGCAGAGATATAGAACACACTTTTCCAAGCCTGTTGGAAGGCATTTGCAGTTTCATTTCGCGTCTAATTTCCCAAACCAAACTGCTTGCAGCTCTAACTCCCTTCTAACTACCACTTCTTCGGTTCAGTGAGATATGCTGGATTCTAAACGGAGAAGCTTCTCTGACGCTTTTTCACAGAGATTTTGAAACTGAAATCTCCCATGCCGTTTCCACCATAGGCAGCAATGGGCTTCCCCATAGAACTTGCCAACCTGAATTCCTACAGGCTAGATGTGAGAGGCACATTTTGCTGCTTCCTCCCTTAGAGTTAAACTAGCTTCTGAAAGCTCAACCTCCGGGGAGTTTGTTTGGCAGAGATATAGAACACACTTTTCCAAGCCTGTTGGAAGGCATTTGCAGTTTCATTTCGCGTCTAATTTCCCAAACCAAACTGCTTGCAGCTCTAACTCCCTTCTAACTACCACTTCTTCGGTTCAGTGAGATATGCTGGATTCTAAACGGAGAAGCTTCTCTGACGGTTTTTCACAGAGATTTTGAAACTGAAATTTCCAAACCCGTTTCCAACGAAGGCGCCAATGGGCTTCCCCATAGAACTTGCCAACCTGAATTCCTACAGGCTAGATGTGAGAGGCACATTCTGCTGCTTCCTCCCTTAGAGTTAAACTAGCTTCTGAAAGCTCAACCTCCGGGGAGTCTGTTTGGCAGAGATATAGAACACACTTTTCCAAGCCTGTTTGAAGGAATTTGCAGTTTCATTTCGCGTCTAATTTCCCAAACCAAACTGCTTGCAGCTCTAACTGCCTTCTAACTACCACTTCTTCGGTTCAGTGAGATATGCTGGATTCTAAACGGAGAAGCTTCTCTGACGCTTTTTCACAGAGATTTTGAAACTGAAATCTCCCATGCCGTTTCCACCATAGGCAGCAATGGGCTTCCCCATAGAACTTGCCAACCTGAATTCCTACAGGCTAGATGTGAGAGGCACATTCTGCTGCTTCCTCCCTAAGAGTTAAGCTTGCTTCTGAAAGCTCAACCTCTGGGGAGTCTGTTTGGCAGAGATATAGAACACACTTTTCCAAGCCTGTTGGAAGGCCTTTGCAGTGTCATTTCGCATCTAATTTCCCAAACCAAACTGCTTGCAGCTCTAACTCCCTTCTAACTACCACTTCTTCGGTTCAGTGAGATATGCCGGATTCTTAACGGAGAAGCTTCTCTGACGCTTTTTCACAGAGATTTTGAAACTGAAATCTCCCATGCCGTTTCCATCGTAGGCAGCAATGGGCTTCCCCATAGAACTTGCCAACCTGAATTCCTACAGGCTAGATGTGAGAGGCACATTCTGCTGCTTCCTCCCTAAAAGTTAAGCTTGCTTCTGAAAGCTCAACCTCCGGGGACTCTGTTTGGCACAGATATAGAACACACTTTTCCAAGCCTGTTGGAAGGCCTTTGCAGTGTCATTTCGCATCTAATTTCCCAAACCAAACTGCTTGCAGCTCTAACTCCCTTCTAACTACCACTTCTTCGGTTCAGTGAGATATGCTGGATTCTAAACGGAGAAGCCTCTCTGACGCTTTTTCACAGAGATTTTGAAACTGAAATCTCCCATGCCGTTTCCACCATAGGCAGCAATGGACTTCCCCATAGAACTTGCCAACCTGAATTCCTAAGGGCTAGATGTGAGAGGCACATTCTGCTCCTTCCTCCCTTAGAGTTAAACTTGCTTCTGAAAGCTCAACCTCCGGGGAGTTTGTTTGGCAGAGATATAGAACACACTTTTCCAAGCCTGTTGGAAGGCATTTGCAGTTTCATTTCGCGTCTAATTTCCCAAACCAAACTGCTTGCAGCTCTAACTCCCTTCTAACTACCACTTCTTCGGTTCAGTGAGATATGCTGGATTCTAAACGGAGAAGCTTCTCTGACGCTTTTTCACAGAGATTTTGAAACTGAAATCTCCCATGCCGTTTCCACCATAGGCAGCAATGGGCTTCCCCATAGAACTTGCCAATCTGAATTCCTAAAGGCTAGATGTGAGAGGCACATTCTGCTGCTTCCTCCCTTAGAGTTAAACTAGCTTCTGAAAGCTCAACCTCCGGGGAGTTTGTTTGGCAGAGATATAGAACACACTTTTCCAAGCCTGTTGGAAGGCATTTGCAGTTTCATTTCGCGTCTAATTTCCCAAACCAAACTGCTTGCAGCTCTAACTCCCTTCTAACTACCACTTCTTCGGTTCAGTGAGATATGCTGGATTCTAAACGGAGAAGCTTCTCTGACGCTTTTTCACAGAGATTTTGAAACTGAAATCTCCCATGCCGTTTCCACCATAGGCAGCAATGGGCTTCCCCATAGAACTTGCCAACCTGAATTCCTACAGGCTAGATGTGAGAGACACATTTTGCTGCTTCCTCCCTTAGAGTTAAACTAGCTTCTGAAAGCTCAACCTCCGGGGAGTTTGTTTGGCAGAGATATAGAACACACTTTTCCAAGCCTGTTGGAAGGCATTTGCAGTTTCATTTCGCGTCTAATTTCCCAAACCAAACTGCTTGCAGCTCTAACTCCCTTCTAACTACCACTTCTTCGGTTCAGTGAGATATGCTGGATTCTAAACGGAGAAGCTTCTCTGACGGTTTTTCACAGAGATTTTGAAACTGAAATTTCCAAACCCGTTTCAAACGAAGGCGCCAATGGGCTTCCCCATAGAACTTGCCAACCTGAATTCCTACAGGCTAGATGTGAGAGGCACATTCTGCTGCTTCCTCCCTTAGAGTTAAACTAGCTTCTGAAAGCTCAACCTCCGGGGAGTCTGTTTGGCAGAGATATAGAACACACTTTTCCAAGCCTGTTGGAAGGCATTTGCAGTTTCATTTCGCGTCTAATTTCCCAAACCAAACTGCTTGCAGCTCTAACTGCCTTCTAACTACCACTTCTTCGGTTCAGTGAGATATGCTGGATTCTAAACGGAGAAGCTTCTCTGACGCTTTTTCACAGAGATTTTGAAACTGAAATCTCCCATGCCGTTTCCACCATAGGCAGCAATCGGCTTCCCCATAGAACTTGCCAACCTGAATTCCTACAGGCTAGATGTGAGAGGCACATTCTGCTGCTTCCTCCCTAAGAGTTAAGCTTGCTTATGAAAGCTCAACCTCCGGGGAGTCTGTTTGGCAGAGATATAGAACACACTTTTCCAAGCCTGTTGGAAGGCCTTTGCAGTGTCATTTCGCATCTAATTTCCCAAACCAAACTGCTTGCAGCTCTAACTGCCTTCTAACTACCATTTCTTCGGTTCAGTGAGATATGCTGGATTCTAAACGGAGAAGCTTCTCTGACGCTTTTTCACAGAGATTTTGAAACTGAAATTTCCAAACCCGTTTCCAACGAAGGCGCCAATGGGCTTCCCCATAGAACTTGCCAACCTGAATTCCTACAGGCTAGATGTGAGAGGCACATTCTGCTGCTTCCTCCCTTAGAGTTAAACTTGCTTCTGAAAGCTCAACCTCCGGGGAATTTGTTTGGCAGAGATATAGAACACACTTTTCCAAGCCTGTTGGAAGGCATTTGCAGTTTCATTTCGCGTCTAATTTCCCAAACCAAACTGCTTGCAGCTCTAACTCCCTTCTAACTACAACTTCTTCGGTTCAGTGAGATATGCTTGATTCTAAACGGAGAAGCTTCTCTGAAGCTTTTTCACAGAGATTTTGAAACTGAAATCTCCCATGCCGTTTCCACCATAGGCAGCAATGGGCTTCCCCATAGAACTTGCCAACCTGAATTCCTACAGGCTAGATGTGAGAGGCACATTCTGCTGCTTCCTCCCTTAGAGTTAAACTAGCTTCTGAAAGCTCAACCTCCGGGGAGTTTGTTTGGCAGAGATATAGAACATACTTTTCCAAGTCTGTTGGAAGGCATTTGCAGTTTCATTTCGCGTCTAATTTCCCAAACCAAACTGCTTGCAGCTCTAACTGCCTTCTAACTACCACTTCTTCGGTTCAGTGAGATATGCTGGATTCTAAACGGAGAAGCTTCTCTGACGCTTTTTCACAGAGATTTTGAAACTGAAATCTCCCATGCTGTTTCCACCATAGGCAGCAATGGGCTTCCCCATAGAACTTGCCAACCTGAATTCCTACAGGCTAGATGTGAGAGGCACATTCTGCTGCTTCCTCCCTTAGAGTTAAACTAGCTTCTGAAAGCTCAACCTCCGGGGAGTCTGTTTGGCAGAGATATAGAACACACTTTTCCAAGCCTGTTGGAAGGCATTTGCAGTTTCATTTCGCGTCTAATTTCCCAAACCGAACTGCTTGCAGCTCTAACTGCCTTCTAACTACCACTTCTTCGGTTCAGTGAGATATGCTGGATTCTAAACGGAGAAGCTTCTCTGACGCTTTTTCACAGAGATTTTGAAACTGAAATCTCCCATGCCGTTTCCACCATAGGCAGCAATGGGATTCCCCATAGTACTTGCCAACCTGAATTCCTACAGGCTAGACGTGAGAGGCACATTCTGCTGCTTCCTCCCTAAGAGTTAAGCTTGCTTCTGAAAGCTCAACCTCCGGGGAGTCTGTTTGGCAGAGATATAGAACACACTTTTCCAAGCCTGTTGGAAGGCCTTTGCAGTGTCATTTCGCATCTAATTTCCCAAACCAAACTGCTTGCAGCTCTAACTCCCTTCTAACTACCACTTCTTCGGTTCAGTGAGATATGCTGGATTCTAAACGGAGAAGCTTCTCTGACGCTTTTTCACAGAGATTTTGAAACTGAAATTTCCAAACCCGTTTCCAACGAAGGCGCCAATGGGCTTCCCCATAGAACTTGCCAACCTGAATTCCTACAGGCTAGATGTGAGAGGCACATTCTGCTGCTTCCTCCCTTAGAGTTAAACTAGCTTCTGAAAGCTCAACCTCCAGGGAGTCTGTTTGGCAGAGATATAGAACACACTTTTCCAAGCCTGTTGGAAGGCATTTGCAGTTTCATTTCGCGTCTAATTTCCCAAACCAAACTGCTTGCAGCTCTAACTCCCTTCTAACTAACACTTCTTCGGTTCAGTGAGATATGCTGGATTCTAAACGGAGAAGCTTCTCTGACGCTTTTTCACAGAGATTTTGAAACTGAAATCTCCCATGCCGTTTCCACCATAGGCAGCAATGGGCTTCCCCATAGAACTTGCCAACCTGAATTCCTACAGGCTAGATGTGAGAGGCACATTCTGCTGCTTCCTCCCTTAGAGTTAAACTTGCTTCTGAAAGCTCAACCTCCGGGGAATTTGTTTCGCAGAGATATAGAACACACTTTTCCAAGCCTGTTGGAAGGCATTTGCAGTTTCATTTCGCGTCTAATTTCCCAAACCAAACTGCTTGCAGCTCTAACTCCCTTCTAACTACCACTTCTTCGGTTCAGTGAGATATGCTTGATTCTAAACGGAGAAGCTTCTCTGACGCTTTTTCACAGAGATTTTGAAACTGAAATCTCCCATGCCGTTTCCACCATAGGCAGCAATGGGCTTCCCCATAGAACTTGCCAACCTGAATTCCTACAGGCTAGATGTGAGAGGCACATTCTGCTGCTTCCTCCCTAAGAGTTAAGCTTGCTTCTGAAAGCTCAACCTCCGGGGAGTCTGTTTGGCAGAGATATAGAACACACTTTTCCAAGCCTGTTGGAAGGCATTTGCAGTTTCATTTCGCGTCTAATTTCCCAAACCAAACTGCTTGCAGCTCTAACTCCCTTCTAACTACCACTTCTTCGGTTCAGTGAGATATGCTGGATTCTAAACGGAGAAGCTTCTCTGACGCTTTTTCACAGAGATTTTGAAACTGAAATTTCCAAACCCGTTTCCAACGAAGGCGCCAATGGGCTTCCCCATAGAACTTGCCAACCTGAATTCCTACAGGCTAGATGTGAGAGGCACATTCTGCTGCTTCCTCCCTTAGAGTTAAACTAGCTTCTGAAAGCTCAACCTCCGGGGAGTTTGTTTGGCAGAGATATAGAACACACTTTTCCAAGCCTGTTGGAAGGCATTTGCAGTTTCATTTCGCGTCTAATTTCCCAAACCAAACTGCTTGCAGCTCTAACTCCCTTCTAACTACCACTTCTTCGGTTCAGTGAGATATGCTGGATTCTAAACGGAGAAGCTTCTCTGACGCTTTTTCACAGAGATTTTGAAACTGAAATCTCCCATGCTGTTTCCACCATAGGCAGCAATGGGCTTCCCCATAGAACTTGCCAACCTGAATTCCTACAGGCTAGATGTGAGAGGCACATTCTGCTGCTTCCTCCCTTAGAGTTAAACTAGCTTCTGAAAGCTCAACCTCCAGGGAGTCTGTTTGGCAGAGATATAGAACACACTTTTCCAAGCCTGTTGGAAGGCATTTGCAGTTTCATTTCGCGTCTAATTTCCCAAACCAAACTGCTTGCAGCTCTAACTGCCTTCTAACTACCACTTCTTCGGTTCAGTGAGATATGCTGGATTCTAAACGGAGAAGCTTCTCTGACGCTTTTTCACAGAGATTTTGAAACTGAAATCTCCCATGCCGTTTCCACCATAGGCAGCAATGGGCTTCCCCATAGAACTTGCCAACCTGAATTCCTACAGGCTAGATGTGAGAGGCACATTCTGCTGCTTCCTCCCTAAGAGTTAAGCTTGCTTCTGAAAGCTCAACCTCCGGGGAGTCTGTTTGGCAGAGATATAGAACACACTTTTCCAAGCCTGTTGGAAGGCATTTGCAGTTTCATTTCGCGTCTAATTTCCCAAACCAAACTGCTTGCAGCTCTAACTCCCTTCTAACTACCACTTCTTCGGTTCAGTGAGATATGCTGGATTCTAAACGGAGAAGCTTCTCTGACGCTTTTTCACAGAGATTTTGAAACTGAAATCTCCCATGCCGTTTCCACCATAGGCAGCAATGGGCTTCCCCATAGAACTTGCCAACCTGAATTCCTACAGGCTAGATGTGAGAGGCACATTTTGCTGCTTTCTCCCTTAGAGTTAAACTAGCTTCTGAAAGCTCAACCTCCGGGGAGTTTGTTTGGCAGAGATATAGAACACACTTTTCCAAGCCTGTTGGAAGGCATTTGCAGTTTCATTTCGCGTCTAATTTCCCAAACCAAACTGCTTGCAGCTCTAACTCCCTTCTAACTACCACTTCTTCGGTTCAGTGAGATATGCTGGATTCTAAACGGAGAAGCTTCTCTGACGCTTTTTCACAGAGATTTTGAAACTGAAATTTCCAAACCCGTTTCCAACGAAGGCGCCAATGGGCTTCCCCATAGAACTTGCCAACCTGAATTCCTACAGGCTAGATGTGAGAGGCACATTCTGCTGCTTCCTCCCTTAGAGTTAAACTAGCTTCTGAAAGCTCAACCTCCGGGGAGTCTGTTTGGCAGAGATATAGAACACACTTTTCCAAGCCTGTTGGAAGGAATTTGCAGTTTCATTTCGCGTCTAATTTCCCAAACCAAACTGCTTGCAGCTCTAACTGCCTTCTAACTACCACTTCTTCGGTTCAGTGAGATATGCTGGATTCTAAACGGAGAAGCTTCTCTGACGCTTTTTCACAGAGATTTTGAAACTGAAATCTCCCATGCCGTTTCCACCATAGGCAGCAATGGGCTTCCCCATAGAACTTGCCAACCTGAATTCCTACAGGCTAGATGTGAGAGGCACATTCTGCTGCTTCCTCCCTAAGAGTTAAGCTTGCTTCTGAAAGCTCAACCTCCGGGGAGTCTGTTTGGCAGAGATATAGAACACACTTTTCCAAGCCTGTTGGAAGGCATTTGCAGTTTCATTTCGCGTCTAATTTCCCAAACCAAACTGCTTGCAGCTCTAACTCCCTTCTAACTACCACTTCTTCGGTTCAGTGAGATATGCTGGATTCTAAACGGAGAAGCTTCTCTGACGCTTTTTCACAGAGATTTTGAAACTGAAATCTCCCATGCCGTTTCCACCATAGGCAGCAATGGGCTTCCCCATAGAACTTGCCAACCTGAATTCCTACAGGCTAGATGTGAGAGGCACATTTTGCTGCTTTCTCCCTTAGAGTTAAACTAGCTTCTGAAAGCTCAACCTCCGGGGAGTTTGTTTGGCAGAGATATAGAACACACTTTTCCAAGCCTGTTGGAAGGCATTTGCAGTTTCATTTCGCGTCTAATTTCCCAAACCAAACTGCTTGCAGCTCTAACTCCCTTCTAACTACCACTTCTTCGGTTCAGTGAGATATGCTGGATTCTAAACGGAGAAGCTTCTCTGACGCTTTTTCACAGAGATTTTGAAACTGAAATTTCCAAACCCGTTTCCAACGAAGGCGCCAATGGGCTTCCCCATAGAACTTGCCAACCTGAATTCCTACAGGCTAGATGTGAGAGGCACATTCTGCTGCTTCCTCCCTTAGAGTTAAACTAGCTTCTGAAAGCTCAACCTCCGGGGAGTCTGTTTGGCAGAGATATAGAACACACTTTTCCAAGCCTGTTGGAAGGAATTTGCAGTTTCATTTCGCGTCTAATTTCCCAAACCAAACTGCTTGCAGCTCTAACTGCCTTCTAACTACCACTTCTTCGGTTCAGTGAGATATGCTGGATTCTAAACGGAGAAGCTTCTCTGACGCTTTTTCACAGAGATTTTGAAACTGAAATCTCCCATGCCGTTTCCACCATAGGCAGCAATGGGCTTCCCCATAGAACTTGCCAACCTGAATTCCTACAGGCTAGATGTGAGAGGCACATTCTGCTGCTTCCTCCCTAAGACTTAAGCTTGCTTCTGAAAGCTCAACCTCTGGGGAGTCTGTTTGGCAGAGATATAGAACACACTTTTCCAAGCCTGTTGGAAGGCCTTTGCAGTTTCATTTCGCATCTAATTTCCCAAACCAAACTGCTTGCAGCTCTAACTCCCTTCTAACTACCACTTCTTCGGTTCAGTGAGATATGCCGGATTCTTAACGGAGAAGCTTCTCTGACGCTTTTTCACAGAGATTTTGAAACTGAAATCTCCCATGCCGTTTCCATCGTAGGCAGCAATGGGCTTCCCCATAGAACTTGCCAACCTGAATTCCTACAGGCTAGATGTGAGAGGCACATTCTGCTGCTTCCTCCCTAAAAGTTAAGCTTGCTTCTGAAAGCTCAACCTCCGGGGACTCTGTTTGGCACAGATATAGAACACACTTTTCCAAGCCTGTTGGAAGGCCTTTGCAGTGTCATTTCGCATCTAATTTCCCAAACCAAACTGCTTGCAGCTCTAACTCCCTTCTAACTACCACTTCTTCGGTTCAGTGAGATATGCTGGATTCTAAACGGAGAAGCCTCTCTGACGCTTTTTCACAGAGATTTTGAAACTGAAATCTCCCATGCCGTTTCCACCATAGGCAGCAATGGACTTCCCCATAGAACTTGCCAACCTGAATTCCTAAAGGCTAGATGTGAGAGGCACATTCTGCTCCTTCCTCCCTTAGAGTTAAACTTGCTTCTGAAAGCTCAACCTCCGGGGAGTTTGTTTGGCAGAGATATAGAACACACTTTTCCAAGCCTGTTGGAAGGCATTTGCAGTTTCATTTCGCGTCTAATTTCCCAAACCAAACTGCTTGCAGCTCTAACTCCCTTCTAACTACCACTTCTTCGGTTCAGTGAGATATGCTGGATTCTAAACGGAGAAGCTTCTCTGACGCTTTTTCACAGAGATTTTGAAACTGAAATCTCCCATGCCGTTTCCACCATAGGCAGCAATGGGCTTCCCCATAGAACTTGCCAACCTGAATTCCTACAGGCTAGATGTGAGAGACACATTTTGCTGCTTCCTCCCTTAGAGTTAAACTAGCTTCTGAAAGCTCAACCTCCGGGGAGTTTGTTTGGCAGAGATATAGAACACACTTTTCCAAGCCTGTTGGAAGGCATTTGCAGTTTCATTTCGCGTCTAATTTCCCAAACCAAACTGCTTGCAGCTCTAACTCCCTTCTAACTACCACTTCTTCGGTTCAGTGAGATATGCTGGATTCTAAACGGAGAAGCTTCTCTGACGCTTTTTCACAGAGATTTTGAAACTGAAATTTCCAAACCCGTTTCAAACGAAGGCGCCAATGGGCTTCCCCATAGAACTTGCCAACCTGAATTCCTACAGGCTAGATGTGAGAGGCACATTCTGCTGCTTCCTCCCTTAGAGTTAAACTAGCTTCTGAAAGCTCAACCTCCGGGGAGTCTGTTTGGCAGAGATATAGAACACACTTTTCCAAGCCTGTTGGAAGGCATTTGCAGTTTCATTTCGCGTCTAATTTCCCAAACCAAACTGCTTGCAGCTCTAACTGCCTTCTAACTACCACTTCTTCGGTTCAGTGAGATATGCTGGATTCTAAACGGAGAAGCTTCTCTGACGCTTTTTCACAGAGATTTTGAAACTGAAATCTCCCATGCCGTTTCCACCATAGGCAGCAATGGGCTTCCCCATAGAACTTGCCAACCTGAATTCCTACAGGCTAGATGTGAGAGGCACATTCTGCTGCTTCCTCCCTAAGAGTTAAGCTTGCTTATGAAAGCTCAACCTCCGGGGAGTCTGTTTGGCAGAGATATAGAACACACTTTTCCAAGCCTGTTGGAAGGCCTTTGCAGTGTCATTTCGCATCTAATTTCCCAAACCAAACTGCTTGCAGCTCTAACTGCCTTCTAACTACCATTTCTTCGGTTCAGTGAGATATGCTGGATTCTAAACGGAGAAGCTTCTCTGACGCTTTTTCACAGAGATTTTGAAACTGAAATTTCCAAACCCGTTTCCAACGAAGGCGCCAATGGGCTTCCCCATAGAACTTGCCAACCTGAATTCCTACAGGCTAGATGTGAGAGGCACATTCTGCTACTTCCTCCCTTAGAGTTAAACTTGCTTCTGAAAGCTCAACCTCCGGGGAATTTGTTTGGCAGAGATATAGAACACACTTTTCCAAGCCTGTTGGAAGGCATTTGCAGTTTCATTTCGCGTCTAATTTCCCAAACCAAACTGCTTGCAGCTCTAACTCCCTTCTAACTACAACTTCTTCGGTTCAGTGAGATATGCTTGATTCTAAACGGAGAAGCTTCTCTGAAGCTTTTTCACAGAGATTTTGAAACTGAAATCTCCCATGCCGTTTCCACCATAGGCAGCAATGGGCTTCCCCATAGAACTTGCCAACCTGAATTCCTACAGGCTAGATGTGAGAGGCACATTCTGCTGCTTCCTCCCTTAGAGTTAAACTAGCTTCTGAAAGCTCAACCTCCGGGGAGTTTGTTTGGCAGAGATATAGAACATACTTTTCCAAGTCTGTTGGAAGGCATTTGCAGTTTCATTTCGCGTCTAATTTCCCAAACCAAACTGCTTGCAGCTCTAACTGCCTTCTAACTACCACTTCTTCGGTTCAGTGAGATATGCTGGATTCTAAACGGAGAAGCTTCTCTGACGCTTTTTCACAGAGATTTTGAAACTGAAATCTCCCATGCTGTTTCCACCATAGGCAGCAATGGGCTTCCCCATAGAACTTGCCAACCTGAATTCCTACAGGCTAGATGTGAGAGGCACATTCTGCTGCTTCCTCCCTTAGAGTTAAACTAGCTTCTGAAAGCTCAACCTCCGGGGAGTCTGTTTGGCAGAGATATAGAACACACTTTTCCAAGCCTGTTGGAAGGCATTTGCAGTTTCATTTCGCGTCTAATTTCCCAAACCGAACTGCTTGCAGCTCTAACTGCCTTCTAACTACCACTTCTTCGGTTCAGTGAGATATGCTGGATTCTAAACGGAGAAGCTTCTCTGACGCTTTTTCACAGAGATTTTGAAACTGAAATCTCCCATGCCGTTTCCACCATAGGCAGCAATGGGATTCCCCATAGTACTTGCCAACCTGAATTCCTACAGGCTAGACGTGAGAGGCACATTCTGCTGCTTCCTCCCTAAGAGTTAAGCTTGCTTCTGAAAGCTCAACCTCCGGGGAGTCTGTTTGGCAGAGATATAGAACACACTTTTCCAAGCCTGTTGGAAGGCCTTTGCAGTGTCATTTCGCATCTAATTTCCCAAACCAAACTGCTTGCAGCTCTAACTCCCTTCTAACTACCACTTCTTCGGTTCAGTGAGATATGCTGGATTCTAAACGGAGAAGCTTCTCTGACGCTTTTTCACAGAGATTTTGAAACTGAAATTTCCAAACCCGTTTCCAACGAAGGCGCCAATGGGCTTCCCCATAGAACTTGCCAACCTGAATTCCTACAGGCTAGATGTGAGAGGCACATTCTGCTGCTTCCTCCCTTAGAGTTAAACTTGCTTCTGAAAGCTCAACCTCCGGGGAGTTTGTTTGGCAGAGATATAGAACACACTTTTCCAAGCCTGTTGGAAGGCATTTGCAGTGTCATTTCGCATCTAATTTCCCAAACCAAACTGCTTGCAGCTCTAACTCCCTTCTAACTACCACTTCTTCGGTTCAGTGAGATATGCTGGATTCTAAACGGAGAAGCTTCTCTGACGCTTTTTCACAGAGATTTTGAAACTGAAATCTCCCATGCCGTTTCCACCATAGGCAGCAATGGGCTTCCCCATAGAACTTGCCAACCTGAATTCCTACAGGCTAGATGTGAGAGGCACATTCTGCTGCTTCCTCCCTTAGAGTTAAACTTGCTTCTGAAAGCTCAACCTCCGGGGAGTTTGTTTGGCAGAGATATAGAACACACTTTTCCAAGCCTGTTGGAAGGCATTTGCAGTTTCATTTCGCGTCTAATTTCCCAAACCAAACTGCTTGCAGCTCTAACTCCCTTCTAACTACCACTTCTTCGGTTCAGTGAGATATGCTGGATTCTAAACGGAGAAGCTTCTCTGACGCTTTTTCACAGAGATTTTGAAACTTAAATTTCCAAACCCGTTTCCAACGAAGGCGCCAATGGGCTTCCCCATAGAACTTGCCAACCTGAATTCCTACAGGCTAGATGTGAGAGGCACATTCTGCTGCTTCCTCCCTGAGAGTTAAACTAGCTTCTGAAAGCTCAACCTCCGGGGAGTTTGTTTGTCAGAGATATAGAACACACTTTTCCAAGCCTGTTGGAAGGCATTTGCAGTTTCATTTCGCGTCTAATTTCCCAAACCAAACTGCTTGCAGCTCTAACTGACTTCTAACTACCACTTCTTCGGTTCAGTGAGATATGCTGGATTCTAAACGGAGAAGCTTCTCTGACGCTTTTTCACAGAGATTTTGAAACTGAAATCTCCCATGCCGTTTCCACCATAGGCAGCAATGGGCTTCCCCATAGAACTTGCCAACCTGAATTCCTACAGGCTAGATGTGAGAGGCACATTCTGCTGCTTCCTCCCTAAGAGTTAAGCTTGCTTCTGAAAGCTCAACCTCCGGGGAGTCTGTTTGGCAGAGATATAGAACACACTTTTCCAAGCCTGTTGGAAGGCCTTTGCAGTGTCATTTCGCATCTAATTTCCCAAACCAAACTGCTTGCAGCTCTAACTCCCTTCTAACTACCACTTCTTCGGTTCAGTGAGATATGCTGGATTCTAAACGGAGAAGCTTCTCTGACGCTTTTTCACAGAGATTTTGAAACTGAAATCTCCCATGCCGTTTCCACCATAGGCAGCAATGGGCTTCCCCATAGAACTTGCCAACCTGAATTCCTACAGGCTAGATGTGAGAGGCACATTCTGCTGCTTCCTCCCTTAGAGTAAAACTAGCTTCTGAAAGCTCAACCTCCGGGGAGTTTGTTTGGCAGAGATATAGAACACACTTTTCCAAGCCTGTTGGAAGGCATTTGCAGTTTCATTTCGCGTCTAATTTCCCAAACCAAACTGCTTGCAGCTCTAACTCCCTTCTAACTACCACTTCTTCGGTTCAGTGAGATATGCTGGATTCTAAAAGGAGAATCTTCTCTGACGCTTTTTCACAGGGATTTTGAAACTGAAATCTCCCATGCCGTTTCCACCATAGACAGCAATGGGCTTCCCCATAGAACTTGCCAACCTGAATTCCTACAGGCTAGATGTGAGAGGCACATTCTTCTGCTTCCTCCCTAAGAGTTAAGCTTGCTTCTGAAAGCTCAACCTCCGGGGAGTCTGTTTGGCAGAGATATAGAACACACTTTTCCAAGCCTGTTGGAAGGCCTTTGCAGTGTCATTTCGCATCTAATTTCCCAAACCAAACTGCTTGCAACTCTAACTCCCTTCTAACAACCACTTCTTCGGTTCAGTGAGATATGCTGGATTCTAAACGGAGAAGCTTCTCTGACGCTTTTTCACAGAGATTTTGAAACTGAAATTTCCAAACCCGTTTCCAACGAAGGCGCCAATGGGCTTCCCCATAGAACTTGCCAACCTGAATTCCTACAGGCTAGATGTGAGAGGCACATTCTGCTGCTTCCTCCCTTAGAGTTAAACTTGCTTCTGAAAGCTCAACCTCCGGGGAGTTTGTTTGGCAGAGATATAGAACACACTTTTCCAAGCCTGTTGGAAGGCATTTGCAGTTTCATTTCGCGTCTAATTTCCCAAACCAAACTGCTTGCAGCTCTAACTGCCTTCTAACTACCACTTCTTCGGTTCAGTGAGATATGCTGGATTCTAAACGGAGAAGCTTCTCTGACGCTTTTTCACAGAGATTTTGAAACTGAAATCTCCCATGCTGTTTCCACCGTAGCCAGCAATGGGCTTCCCCATAGAACTTGCCAACCTGAATTCCTACAGGCTAGATGTGAGAGGCACATTCTGCTGCTTCCTCCCTTAGAGTTAAACTAGCTTCTGAAAGCTCAACCTCCAGGGAGTCTGTTTGGCAGAGATATAGAACACACTTTTCCAAGCCTGTTGGAAGGCATTTGCAGTTTCATTTCGCGTCTAATTTCCCAAACCAAACTGCTTGCAGCTCTAACTCCCTTCTAACTACCACTTCTTCGGTTCAGTGAGATATGCTGGATTCTAAACGGAGAAGCTTCTCTGACGCTTTTTCACAGAGATTTTGAAACTGAAATCTCCCATGCCGTTTCCACCATAGGCAGCAATGGGCTTCCCCATAGAACTTGCCAACCTGAATTCCTACAGGCTAGATGTGAGAGGCACATTCTGCTGCTTCCTCCCTTAGAGTTAAACTAGCTTCTGAAAGCTCAACCTCCGGGGAGTCTGTTTGGCAGAGATATAGAACACACTTTTCCAAGCCTGTTGGAAGGCCTTTGCAGTGTCATTTCGCATCTAATTTCCCAAACCAAACTGCTTGCAGCTCTAACTCCCTTCTAACTACCACTTCTTCGGTTCAGTGAGATATGCTGGATTCTAAACGGAGAAGCTTCTCTGACGCTTTTTCACAGAGATTTTGAAACTGAAATTTCCAAACCCGTTTCCAACGAAGGCGCCAATGGGCTTCCCCATAGAACTTGCCAACCTGAATTCCTACAGGCTAGATGTGAGAGGCACATTCTGCTGCTTCCTCCCTAAGAGTTAAGCTTGCTTCTGAAAGCTCAACCTCCGGGGACTCTGTTTGGTACAGATATAGAACACACTTTTCCAAGCCTGTTGGAAGGCCTTTGCAGTGTCATTTCGCATTTAATATCCCAAACCAAACTGCTTGCAGCTCTAACTCCCTTCTAACTACCACTTCTTCGGTTCAGTGAGATATGCTGGATTCTAAACGGAGAAGCTTCTCTGACGCTTTTTCACAGAGATTTTGAAACTGAAATTTCCAAACCCGTTTCCAACGAAGGCGCCAATGGGCTTCCCCATAGAACTTGCCAACCTGAATTCCTACAGGCTAGATGTGAGAGGCACATTCTGCTGCTTCCTCCCTTAGAGTTAAACTTGCTTCTGAAAGCTCAACCTCCGGGGAGTTTGTTTGGCAGAGATATAGAACACACTTTTCCAAGCCTGTTGGAAGGCATTTGCAGTGTCATTTCGCATCTAATTTCCCAAACCAAACTGCTTGCAGCTCTAACTCCCTTCTAACTACCACTTCTTCGGTTCAGTGAGATATGCTGGATTCTAAACGGAGAAGCTTCTCTGACGCTTTTTCACAGAGATTTTGAAACTGAAATCTCCCATGCCGTTTCCACCATAGGCAGCAATGGGCTTCCCCATAGAACTTGCCAACCTGAATTCCTACAGGCTAGATGTGAGAGGCACATTCTGCTGCTTCCTCCCTTAGAGTTAAACTTGCTTCTGAAAGCTCAACCTCCGGGGAGTTTGTTTGGCAGAGATATAGAACACACTTTTCCAAGCCTGTTGGAAGGCATTTGCAGTTTCATTTCGCGTCTAATTTCCCAAACCAAACTGCTTGCAGCTCTAACTCCCTTCTAACTACCACTTCTTCGGTTCAGTGAGATATGCTGGATTCTAAACGGAGAAGCTTCTCTGACGCTTTTTCACAGAGATTTTGAAACTGAAATTTCCAAACCAGTTTCCAACGAAGGCGCCAATGGGCTTCCCCATAGAACTTGCCAACCTGAATTGCTACAGGCTAGATGTGAGAGGCACATTCTGCTGCTTCCTCCCTAAGAGTTAAGCTTGCTTCTGAAAGCTCAACCTCCGGGGAGTCTGTTTGGCAGAGATATAGAACACACTTTTCCAAGTCTGTTGGAAGGCCTTTGCAGTGTCATTTCGCATCTAATTTCCCAAACCAAACTGCTTGGAGCTCTAACTCCCTTCTAACTACCACTTCTTCGGTTCAGTGAGATATGCTGGATTCTAAACGGAGAAGCTTCTCTGACGCTTTTTCACAGAGATTTTGAAACTGAAATTTCCAAACCCGTTTCCAACGAAGGCGCCAATGGGCTTCCCCATAGAACTTGCCAACCTGAATTCCTACAGGCTAGATGTGAGAGGCACATTCTGCTGCTTCCTCCCTTAGAGTTAAACTTGCTTCTGAAAGCTCAACCTCCGGGGAGTTTGTTTGGCAGAGATATAGAACACACTTTTCCAAGCCTGTTGGAAGGCATTTGCAGTTTCATTTCGCGTCTAATTTCCCAAACCAAACTGCTTGCAGCTCTAACTGCCTTCTAACTACCACTTCTTCGGTTCAGTGAGATATGCTGGATTCTAAACGGAGAAGCTTCTCTGACGCTTTTTCACAGAGATTTTGAAACTGAAATCTCCCATGCTGTTTCCACCATAGCCAGCAATGGGCTTCCCCATAGAACTTGCCAACCTGAATTCCTACAGGCTAGATGTGAGAGGCACATTCTGCTGCTTCCTCCCTTAGAGTTAAACTAGCTTCTGAAAGCTCAACCTCCAGGGAGTCTGTTTGGCAGAGATATAGAACACACTTTTCCAAGCCTGTTGGAAGGCATTTGCAGTTTCATTTCGCGTCTAATTTCCCAAACCAAACTGCTTGCAGCTCTAACTCCCTTCTAACTACCACTTCTTCGGTTCAGTGAGATATGCTGGATTCTAAACGGAGAAGCTTCTCTGACGCTTTTTCACAGAGATTTTGAAACTGAAATTTCCAAACCAGTTTCCAAGGAAGGCGCCAATGGGCTTCCCCATAGAACTTGCCAACCTGAATTCCTACAGGCTAGATGTGAGAGGCACATTCTGCTGCTTCCTCCCTAAGAGTTAAGCTTGCTTCTGAAAGCTCAACCTCCGGGGAGTCTGTTTGGCAGAGATATAGAACACACTTTTCCAAGCCTGTTGGAAGGCCTTTGCAGTGTCATTTCGCATCTAATTTCCCAAACCAAACTGCTTGCAGCTCTAACTCCCTTCTAACTACCACTTCTTCGGTTCAGTGAGATATGCTGGATTCTAAACGGAGAAGCTTCTCTGACGCTTTTTCACAGAGATTTTGAAACTGAAATTTCCAAACCCGTTTCCAACGAAGGCGCCAATGGGCTTCCCCATAGAACTTGCCAACCTGAATTCCTACAGGCTAGATGTGAGAGGCACATTCTGCTGCTTCCTCCCTTAGAGTTAAACTTGCTTCTGAAAGCTCAACCTCCGGGGAGTTTGTTTGGCAGAGATATAGAACACACTTTTCCAAGCCTGTTGGAAGGCATTTGCAGTTTCATTTCGCGTCTAATTTCCCAAACCAAACTGCTTGCAGCTCTAACTGCCTTCTAACTACCACTTCTTCGGTTCAGTGAGATATGCTGGATTCTAAACGGAGAAGCTTCTCTGACGCTTTTTCACAGAGATTTTGAAACTGAAATCTCCCATGCTGTTTCCACCATAGCCAGCAATGGGCTTCCCCATAGAACTTGCCAACCTGAATTCCTACAGGCTAGATGTGAGAGGCACATTCTGCTGCTTCCTCCCTTAGAGTTAAACTAGCTTCTGAAAGCTCAACCTCCAGGGAGTCTGTTTGGCAGAGATATAGAACACACTTTTCCAAGCCTGTTGGAAGGCATTTGCAGTTTCATTTCGCGTCTAATTTCCCAAACCAAACTGCTTGCAGCTCTAACTCCCTTCTAACTACCACTTCTTCGGTTCAGTGAGATATGCTGGATTCTAAACGGAGAAGCTTCTCTGACGCTTTTTCACAGAGATTTTGAAACTGAAATCTCCCATGCCGTTTCCACCATAGGCAGCAATGGGCTTCCCCATAGAACTTGCCAACCTGAATTCCTACAGGCTAGATGTGAGAGGCACATTCTGCTGCTTCCTCCCTAAGAGTTAAGCTTGCTTCTGAAAGCTCAACCTCCGGGGAGTCTGTTTGGCAGAGATATAGAACACACTTTTCCAAGCCTGTTGGAAGGCCTTTGCAGTGTCATTTCGCATCTAATTACCCAAACCAAACTGCTTGCAGCTCTAACTCCCTTCTAACTACCACTTCTTCGGTTCAGTGAGATATGCTGGATTCTAAACGGAGAAGCTTCTCTGACGCTTTTTCACAGAGATTTTGAAACTGAAATTTCCAAACCCGTTTCCAACGAAGGCGCCAATGGGCTTCCCCATAGAACTTGCCAACCTGAATTCCTACAGGCTAGATGTGAGAGGCACATTCTGCTGCTTCCTCCCTTAGAGTTAAACTTGCTTCTGAAAGCTCAACCTCCGGGGAGTTTGTTTGGCAGAGATATAGAACACACTTTTCCAAGCCTGTTGGAAGGCATTTGCAGTTTCATTTCGCGTCTAATTTCCCAAACCAAACTGCTTGCAGCTCTAACTGCCTTCTAACTACCACTTCTTCGGTTCAGTGAGATATGCTGGATTCTAAACGGAGAAGCTTCTCTGACGCTTTTTCACAGAGATTTTGAAACTGAAATCTCCCATGCTGTTTCCACCATAGCCAGCAATGGGCTTCCCCATAGAACTTGCCAACCTGAATTCCTACAGGCTAGATGTGAGAGGCACATTCTGCTGCTTCCTCCCTTAGAGTTAAACTAGCTTCTGAAAGCTCAACCTCCAGGGAGTCTGTTTGGCAGAGATATAGAACACACTTTTCCAAGCCTGTTGGAAGGCATTTGCAGTTTCATTTCGCGTCTAATTTCCCAAACCAAACTGCTTGCAGCTCTAACTCCCTTCTAACTACCACTTCTTCGGTTCAGTGAGATATGCTGGATTCTAAACGGAGAAGCTTCTCTGACGCTTTTTCACAGAGATTTTGAAACTGAAATCTCCCATGCCGTTTCCACCATAGGCAGCAATGGGCTTCCCCATAGAACTTGCCAACCTGAATTCCTACAGGCTAGATGTGAGAGGCACATTCTGCTGCTTCCTCCCTTAGAGTTAAACTAGCTTCTGAAAGCTCAACCTCCGGGGAGTCTGTTTGGCAGAGATATAGAACACACTTTTCCAAGCCTGTTGGAAGGCCTTTGCAGTGTCATTTCGCATCTAATTTCCCAAACCAAACTGCTTGCAGCTCTAACTCCCTTCTAACTACCACTTCTTCGGTTCAGTGAGATATGCTGGATTCTAAACGGAGAAGCTTCTCTGACGCTTTTTCACAGAGATTTTGAAACTGAAATTTCCAAACCCGTTTCCAACGAAGGCGCCAATGGGCTTCCCCATAGAACTTGCCAACCTGAATTCCTACAGGCTAGATGTGAGAGGCACATTCTGCTGCTTCCTCCCTTAGAGTTAAACTAGCTTCTGAAAGCTCAACCTCCCGGGAGTCTGTTTGGCAGAGATATAGAACACACTTTTCCAAGCCTGTTGGAAGGCATTTGCAGTTTCATTTCGCGTCTAATTTCCCAAACCAAACTGCTTGCAGCTCTAACTGCCTTCTAACTACCACTTCTTCGGTTCAGTGAGATATGCTGGATTCTAAACGGAGAAGCTTCTCTGACGCTTTTTCACAGAGATTTTGAAACTGAAATCTCCCATGCCGTTTCCACCATAGGCAGCAATGGGCTTCCCCATAGAACTTGCCAACCTGAATTCCTACAGGCTAGATGTGAGAGGCACATTCTGCTGCTTCGTCCCTAAGAGTTAAGCTTGCTTCTGAAAGCTCAACCTCCGGGGAGTCTGTTTGGCAGAGATATAGAACACATTTTTCGAAGCCTGTTGGAAGGCCTTTGCAGTGTCATTTCGCATCTAATTTCCCAAACCAAACTGCTTGCAGCTCTAACTCCCTTCTAACTACCACTTCTTCGGTTCAGTGAGATATGCTGGATTCTAAACGGAGAAGCTTCTCTGACGCTTTTTCACAGAGATTTTGAAACTGAAATTTCCAAACCCGTTTCCAACGAAGGCGCCAATGGGCTTCCCCATAGAACTTGCCAACCTGAATTCCTACAGGCTAGATGTGAGAGGCACATTCTGCTGCTTCCTCCCTTTGAGTTAAACTAGCTTCTGAAAGCTCAACCTCCGGGGAGTTTGTTTGGCAGAGATATAGAACACACTTTTCCAAGCCTGTTGGAAGGCATTTGCAGTTTCATTTCGCATCTAATTTCCCAAACCAAACTGCTTGCAGCTCTAACTCCCTTCTAACTACCACTTCTTCGGTTCAGTGAGATATGCTGGATTCTAAACGGAGAAGCTTCTCTGACGCTTTTTCACAGAGATTTTGAAACTGAAATCTCCCATGCCGTTTCCACCATAGGCAGCAATGGGCTTCCCCATAGAACTTGCCAACCTGAATTCCTACAGGCTAGATGTGAGAGGCACATTCTGCTGCTTCCTCCCTAAGAGTTAAGCTTGCTTCTGAAAGCTCAACCTCCGGGGACTCTGTTTGGCACAGATATAGAACACACTTTTCCAAGCCTGTTGGAAGGCCTTTGCAGTGTCATTTCGCATTTAATATCCCAAACCAAACTGCTTGCAGCTCTAACTCCCTTCTAACTACCACTTCTTCGGTTCAGTGAGATATGCTGGATTCTAAACGGAGAAGCTTCTCTGACGCTTTTTCACAGAGATTTTGAAACTGAAATTTCCAAACCCGTTTCCAACGAAGGCGCCAATGGGCTTCCCCATAGAACTTGCCAACCTGAATTCCTACAGGCTAGATGTGAGAGGCACATTCTGCTGCTTCCTCCCTTAGAGTTAAACTTGCTTCTGAAAGCTCAACCTCCGGGGAGTTTGTTTGGCAGAGATATAGAACACACTTTTCCAAGCCTGTTGGAAGGCATTTGCAGTGTCATTTCGCATCTAATTTCCCAAACCAAACTGCTTGCAGCTCTAACTCCCTTCTAACTACCACTTCTTCGGTTCAGTGAGATATGCTGGATTCTAAACGGAGAAGCTTCTCTGACGCTTTTTCACAGAGATTTTGAAACTGAAATCTCCCATGCCGTTTCCACCATAGGCAGCAATGGGCTTCCCCATAGAACTTGCCAACCTGAATTCCTACAGGCTAGATGTGAGAGGCACATTCTGCTGCTTCCTCCCTTAGAGTTAAACTTGCTTCTGAAAGCTCAACCTCCGGGGAGTTTGTTTGGCAGAGATATAGAACACACTTTTCCAAGCCTGTTGGAAGGCATTTGCAGTTTCATTTCGCGTCTAATTTCCCAAACCAAACTGCTTGCAGCTCTAACTGCCTTCTAACTACCACTTCTTCGGTTCAGTGAGATATGCTGGATTCTAAACGGAGAAGCTTCACTGACGCTTTTTCACAGAGATTTTGAAACTGAAATCTCCCATGCTGTTTCCACCATAGCCAGCAATGGGCTTCCCCATAGAACTTGCCAACCTGAATTCCTACAGGCTAGATGTGAGAGGCACATTCTGCTGCTTCCTCCCTTAGAGTTAAACTAGCTTCTGAAAGCTCAACCTCCAGGGAGTCTGTTTGGCAGAGATATAGAACACACTTTTCCAAGCCTGTTGGAAGGCATTTGCAGTTTCATTTCGCGTCTAATTTCCCAAACCAAACTGCTTGCAGCTCTAACTCCCTTCTAACTACCACTTCTTCGGTTCAGTGAGATATGCTGGATTCTAAACGGAGAAGCTTCTCTGACGCTTTTTCACAGAGATTTTGAAACTGAAATCTCCCATGCCGTTTCCACCATAGGCAGCAATGGGCTTCCCCATAGAACTTGCCAACCTGAATTCCTACAGGCTAGATGTGAGAGGCACATTCTGCTGCTTCCTCCCTAAGAGTTAAGCTTGCTTCTGAAAGCTCAACCTCCGGGGATTCTGTTTGGCAGAGATATAGAACACACTTTTCCAAGCCTGTTGGAAGGCCTTTGCAGTGTCATTTCGCATCTAATTTCCCAAACCAAACTGCTTGCAGCTCTAACTCCCTTCTAACTACCACTTCTTCGGTTCAGTGAGATATGCTGGATTCTAAACGGAGAAGCTTCTCTGACGCTTTTTCACAGAGATTTTGAAACTGAAATTTCCAAACCCGTTTCCAACGAAGGCGCCAATGGGCTTCCCCATAGAACTTGCCAACCTGAATTCCTACAGGCTAGATGTGAGAGGCACATTCTGCTGCTTCCTCCCTTAGAGTTAAACTAGCTTCTGAAAGCTCAACCTCCAGGGAGTCTGTTTGGCAGAGATATAGAACACACTTTTCCAAGCCTGTTGGAAGGCATTTGCAGTTTCATTTCGCGTCTAATTTCCCAAACCAAACTGCTTGCAGCTCTAACTGCCTTCTAACTACCACTTCTTCGGTTCAGTGAGATATGCTGGATTCTAAACGGAGAAGCTTCTCTGACGCTTTTTCACAGAGATTTTGAAACTGAAATCTCCCATGCCGTTTCCACCATAGGCAGCAATGGGCTTCCCCATAGAACTTGCCAACCTGAATTCCTACAGGCTAGACGTGAGAGGCACATTCTGCTGCTTCCTCCCTAAGAGTTAAGCTTGCTTCTGAAAGCTCAACCTCCGGGGAGTCTGTTTGGCAGAGATATAGAACACACTTTTCCAAGCCTGTTGGAAGGCCTTTGCAGTGTCATTTCGCATCTAATTTCCCAAACCAAACTGCTTGCAGCTCTAACTCCCTTCTAACTACCACTTCTTCGGTTCAGTGAGATATGCTGGATTCTAAACGGAGAAGCTTCTCTGACGCTTTTTCACAGAGATTTTGAAACTGAAATCTCCCATGCCGTTTCCACCATAGGCAGCAATGGGCTTCCCCATAGAACTTGCCAACCTGAATTCCTACAGGCTAGATGTGAGAGGCACATTCTGCTGCTTCCTCCCTTAGAGTTAAACTTGCTTCTGAAAGCTCAACCTCCGGGGAGTTTGTTTGGCAGAGATATAGAACACACTTTTCCAAGCCTGTTGGAAGGCATTTGCAGTTTCATTTCGCGTCTAATTTCCCAAACCAAACTGCTTGCAGCTCTAACTGCCTTCTAACTACCACTTCTTCGGTTCAGTGAGATATGCTGGATTCTAAACGGAGAAGCTTCTCTGACGCTTTTTCACAGAGATTTTGAAACTGAAATCTCCCATGCTGTTTCCACCATAGCCAGCAATGGGCTTCCCCATAGAACTTGCCAACCTGAATTCCTACAGGCTAGATGTGAGAGGCACATTCTGCTGCTTCCTCCCTTAGAGTTAAACTAGCTTCTGAAAGCTCAACCTCCAGGGAGTCTGTTTGGCAGAGATATAGAACACACTTTTCCAAGCCTGTTGGAAGGCATTTGCAGTTTCATTTCGCGTCTAATTTCCCAAACCAAACTGCTTGCAGCTCTAACTCCCTTCTAACTACCACTTCTTCGGTTCAGTGAGATATGCTGGATTCTAAACGGAGAAGCTTCTCTGACGCTTTTTCACAGAGATTTTGAAACTGAAATTTCCAAACCAGTTTCCAAGGAAGGCGCCAATGGGCTTCCCCATAGAACTTGCCAACCTGAATTCCTACACGCTAGATGTGAGAGGCACATTCTGCTGCTTCCTCCCTAAGAGTTAAGCTTGCTTCTGAAAGCTCAACCTCCGGGGAGTCTGTTTGGCAGAGATATAGAACACACTTTTCCAAGCCTGTTGGAAGGCCTTTGCAGTGTCATTTCGCATCTAATTTCCCAAACCAAACTGCTTGCAGCTCTAACTCCCTTCTAACTACCACTTCTTCGGTTCAGTGAGATATGCTGGATTCTAAACGGAGAAGTTTCTCTGACGCTTTTTCACAGAGATTTTGAAACTGAAATTTCCAAACCCGTTTCCAACGAAGGCGCCAATGGGCTTCCCCATAGAACTTGCCAACCTGAATTCCTACAGGCTAGATGTGAGAGGCACATTCTGCTGCTTCCTCCCTTAGAGTTAAACTTGCTTCTGAAAGCTCAACCTCCGGGGAGTTTGTTTGGCAGAGATATAGAACACACTTTTCCAAGCCTGTTGGAAGGCATTTGCAGTTTCATTTCGCGTCTAATTTCCCAAACCAAACTGCTTGCAGCTCTAACTGCCTTCTAACTACCACTTCTTCGGTTCAGTGAGATATGCTGGATTCTAAACGGAGAAGCTTCTCTGACGCTTTTTCACAGAGATTTTGAAACTGAAATCTCCCATGCTGTTTCCACCATAGCCAGCAATGGGCTTCCCCATAGAACTTGCCAACCTGAATTCCTACAGGCTAGATGTGAGAGGCACATTCTGCTGCTTCCTCCCTTAGAGTTAAACTAGCTTCTGAAAGCTCAACCTCCAGGGAGTCTGTTTGGCAGAGATATAGAACACACTTTTCCAAGCCTGTTGGAAGGCATTTGCAGTTTCATTTCGCGTCTAATTTCCCAAACCAAACTGCTTGCAGCTCTAACTCCCTTCTAACTACCACTTCTTCGGTTCAGTGAGATATGCTGGATTCTAAACGGAGAAGCTTCTCTGACGCTTTTTCACAGAGATTTTGAAACTGAAATCTCCCATGCCGTTTCCACCATAGGCAGCAATGGGCTTCCCCATAGAACTTGCCAACCTGAATTCCTACAGGCTAGATGTGAGAGGCACATTCTGCTGCTTCCTCCCTAAGAGTTAAGCTTGCTTCTGAAAGCTCAACCTCCGGGGAGTCTGTTTGGCAGAGATATAGAACACACTTTTCCAAGCCTGTTGGAAGGCCTTTGCAGTGTCATTTCGCATCTAATTTCCCAAACCAAACTGCTTGCAGCTCTAACTCCCTTCTAACTACCACTTCTTCGGTTCAGTGAGATATGCTGGATTCTAAACGGAGAAGCTTCTCTGACGCTTTTTCACAGAGATTTTGAAACTGAAATTTCCAAACCCGTTTCCAACGAAGGCGCCAATGGGCTTCCCCATAGAACTTGCCAACCTGAATTCCTACAGGCTAGATGTGAGAGGCACATTCTGCTGCTTCCTCCCTTAGAGTTAAACTAGCTTCTGAAAGCTCAACCTCCAGGGAGTCTGTTTGGCAGAGATATAGAACACACTTTTCCAAGCCTGTTGGAAGGCATTTGCAGTTTCATTTCGCGTCTAATTTCCCAAACCAAACTGCTTGCAGCTCTAACTGCCTTCTAACTACCACTTCTTCGGTTCAGTGAGATATGCTGGATTCTAAACGGAGAAGCTTCTCTGACGCTTTTTCACAGAGATTTTGAAACTGAAATCTCCCATGCCGTTTCCACCATAGGCAGCAATGGGCTTCCCCATAGAACTTGCCAACCTGAATTCCTACAGGCTAGACGTGAGAGGCACATTCTGCTGCTTCCTCCCTAAGAGTTAAGCTTGCTTCTGAAAGCTCAACCTCCGGGGAGTCTGTTTGGCAGAGATATAGAACACACTTTTCCAAGCCTGTTGGAAGGCCTTTGCAGTGTCATTTCGCATCTAATTTCCCAAACCAAACTGCTTGCAGCTCTAACTCCCTTCTAACTACCACTTCTTCGGTTCAGTGAGATATGCTGGATTCTAAACGGAGAAGCTTCTCTGACGCTTTTTCACAGAGATTTTGAAACTGAAATCTCCCATGCCGTTTCCACCATAGGCAGCAATGGGCTTCCCCATAGAACTTGCCAACCTGAATTCCTACAGGCTAGATGTGAGAGGCACATTCTGCTGCTTCCTCCCTTAGAGTTAAACTTGCTTCTGAAAGCTCAACCTCCGGGGAATTTGTTTCGCAGAGATATAGAACACACTTTTCCAAGCCTGTTGGAAGGCATTTGCAGTTTCATTTCGCGTCTAATTTCCCAAACCAAACTGCTTGCAGCTCTAACTCCCTTCTAACTACCACTTCTTCGGTTCAGTGAGATATGCTGGATTCTAAACGGAGAAGCTTCTCTGACGCTTTTTCACAGAGATTTTGAAACTGAAATCTCCCATGCCGTTTCCACCATAGGCAGCAATGGGCTTCCCCATAGAACTTGCCAACCTGAATTCCTACAGGCTAGATGTGAGAGGCACATTCTGCTGCTTCCTCCCTAAGAGTTAAGCTTGCTTCTGAAAGCTCAACCTCCGGGGAGTCTGTTTGGCAGAGATATAGAACACACTTTTCCAAGCCTGTTGGAAGGCATTTGCAGTTTCATTTCGCGTCTAATTTCCCAAACCAAACTGCTTGCAGCTCTAACTCCCTTCTAACTACCACTTCTTCGGTTCAGTGAGATATGCTGGATTCTAAACGGAGAAGCTTCTCTGACGCTTTTTCACAGAGATTTTGAAACTGAAATCTCCCATGCCGTTTCCACCATAGGCAGCAATGGGCTTCCCCATAGAACTTGCCAACCTGAATTCCTACAGGCTAGATGTGAGAGGCACATTCTGCTGCTTCCTCCCTAAGAGTTAAGCTTGCTTCTGAAAGCTCAACCTCCGGGGAGTCTGTTTGGCAGAGATATAGAACACACTTTTCCAAGCCTGTTGGAAGGCATTTGCAGTTTCATTTCGCGTCTAATTTCCCAAACCAAACTGCTTGCAGCTCTAACTCCCTTCTAACTACCACTTCTTCGGTTCAGTGAGATATGCTGGATTCTAAACGGAGAAGCTTCTCTGACGCTTTTTCACAGAGATTTTGAAACTGAAATTTCCAAACCCGTTTCCAACGAAGGCGCCAATGGGCTTCCCCATAGAACTTGCCAACCTGAATTCCTACAGGCTAGATGTGAGAGGCACATTCTGCTGCTTCCTCCCTTAGAGTTAAACTAGCTTCTGAAAGCTCAACCTCCGGGGAGTTTGTTTGGCAGAGATATAGAACACACTTTTCCAAGCCTGTTGGAAGGCATTTGCAGTTTCATTTCGCGTCTAATTTCCCAAACCAAACTGCTTGCAGCTCTAACTCCCTTCTAACTACCACTTCTTCGGTTCAGTGAGATATGCTGGATTCTAAACGGAGAAGCTTCTCTGACGCTTTTTCACAGAGATTTTGAAACTGAAATCTCCCATGCTGTTTCCACCATAGGCAGCAATGGGCTTCCCCATAGAACTTGCCAACCTGAATTCCTACAGGCTAGATGTGAGAGGCACATTCTGCTGCTTCCTCCCTTAGAGTTAAACTAGCTTCTGAAAGCTCAACCTCCAGGGAGTCTGTTTGGCAGAGATATAGAACACACTTTTCCAAGCCTGTTGGAAGGCATTTGCAGTTTCATTTCGCGTCTAATTTCCCAAACCAAACTGCTTGCAGCTCTAACTGCCTTCTAACTACCACTTCTTCGGTTCAGTGAGATATGCTGGATTCTAAACGGAGAAGCTTCTCTGACGCTTTTTCACAGAGATTTTGAAACTGAAATCTCCCATGCCGTTTCCACCATAGGCAGCAATGGGCTTCCCCATAGAACTTGCCAACCTGAATTCCTACAGGCTAGATGTGAGAGGCACATTCTGCTGCTTCCTCCCTTAGAGTTAAACTAGCTTCTGAAAGCTCAACCTCCAGGGAGTCTGTTTGGCAGGGATATAGAACACACTTTTCCAAGCCTGTTGGAAGGCATTTGCAGTTTCATTTCGCGTCTAATTTCCCAAACCAAACTGCTTGCAGCTCTAACTCCCTTCTAACTACCACTTCTTCGGTTCAGTGAGATATGCTGGATTCTAAACGGAGAAGCTTCTCTGACGCTTTTTCACAGAGATTTTGAAACTGAAATCTCCCATGCCGTTTCCACCATAGGCAGCAATGGGCTTCCCCATAGAACTTGCCAACCTGAATTCCTACAGGCTAGATGTGAGAGGCACATTTTGCTGCTTCCTCCCTTAGAGTTAAACTAGCTTCTGAAAGCTCAACCTCCGGGGAGTTTGTTTGGCAGAGATATAGAACACACTTTTCCAAGCCTGTTGGAAGGCATTTGCAGTTTCATTTCGCGTCTAATTTCCCAAACCAAACTGCTTGCAGCTCTAACTCCCTTCTAACTACCACTTCTTCGGTTCAGTGAGATATGCTGGATTCTAAACGGAGAAGCTTCTCTGACGCTTTTTCACAGAGATTTTGAAACTGAAATTTCCAAACCCGTTTCCAACGAAGGCGCCAATGGGCTTCCCCATAGAACTTGCCAACCTGAATTCCTACAGGCTAGATGTGAGAGGCACATTCTGCTGCTTCCTCCCTTAGAGTTAAACTAGCTTCTGAAAGCTCAACCTCCGGGGAGTCTGTTTGGCAGAGATATAGAACACACTTTTCCAAGCCTGTTGGAAGGAATTTGCAGTTTCATTTCGCGTCTAATTTCCCAAACCAAACTGCTTGCAGCTCTAACTGCCTTCTAACTACCACTTCTTCGGTTCAGTGAGATATGCTGGATTCTAAACGGAGAAGCTTCTCTGACGCTTTTTCACAGAGATTTTGAAACTGAAATCTCCCATGCCGTTTCCACCATAGGCAGCAATGGGCTTCCCCATAGAACTTGCCAACCTGAATTCCTACAGGCTAGATGTGAGAGGCACATTCTGCTGCTTCCTCCCTAAGAGTTAAGCTTGCTTCTGAAAGCTCAACCTCTGGGGAGTCTGTTTGGCAGAGATATAGAACACAGTTTTCCAAGCCTGTTGGAAGGCCTTTGCAGTGTCATTTCGCATCTAATTTCCCAAACCAAACTGCTTGCAGCTCTAACTCCCTTCTAACTACCACTTCTTCGGTTCAGTGAGATATGCCGGATTCTTAACGGAGAAGCTTCTCTGACGCTTTTTCACAGAGATTTTGAAACTGAAATCTCCCATGCCGTTTCCATCGTAGGCAGCAATGGGCTTCCCCATAGAACTTGCCAACCTGAATTCCTACAGGCTAGATGTGAGAGGCACATTCTGCTGCTTCCTCCCTAAAAGTTAAGCTTGCTTCTGAAAGCTCAACCTCCGGGGACTCTGTTTGGCACAGATATAGAACACACTTTTCCAAGCCTGTTGGAAGGCCTTTGCAGTGTCATTTCGCATCTAATTTCCCAAACCAAACTGCTTGCAGCTCTAACTCCCTTCTAACTACCACTTCTTCGGTTCAGTGAGATATGCTGGATTCTAAACGGAGAAGCCTCTCTGACGCTTTTTCACAGAGATTTTGAAACTGAAATCTCCCATGCCGTTTCCACCATAGGCAGCAATGGACTTCCCCATAGAACTTGCCAACCTGAATTCCTAAAGGCTAGATGTGAGAGGCACATTCTGCTCCTTCCTCCCTTAGAGTTAAACTTGCTTCTGAAAGCTCAACCTCCGGGGAGTTTGTTTGGCAGAGATATAGAACACACTTTTCCAAGCCTGTTGGAAGGCATTTGCAGTTTCATTTCGCGTCTAATTTCCCAAACCAAACTGCTTGCAGCTCTAACTCCCTTCTAACTACCACTTCTTCGGTTCAGTGAGATATGCTGGATTCTAAACGGAGAAGCTTCTCTGACGCTTTTTCACAGAGATTTTGAAACTGAAATCTCCCATGCCGTTTCCACCATAGGCAGCAATGGGCTTCCCCATAGAACTTGCCAATCTGAATTCCTAAAGGCTAGATGTGAGAGGCACATTCTGCTGCTTCCTCCCTTAGAGTTAAACTAGCTTCTGAAAGCTCAACCTCCGGGGAGTTTGTTTGGCAGAGATATAGAACACACTTTTCCAAGCCTGTTGGAAGGCATTTGCAGTTTCATTTCGCGTCTAATTTCCCAAACCAAACTGCTTGCAGCTCTAACTGCCTTCTAACTACCATTTCTTCGGTTCAGTGAGATATGCTGGATTCTAAACGGAGAAGCTTCTCTGACGCTTTTTCACAGAGATTTTGAAACTGAAATTTCCAAACCCGTTTCCAACGAAGGCGCCAATGGGCTTCCCCATAGAACTTGCCAACCTGAATTCCTACAGGCTAGATGTGAGAGGCACATTCTGCTGCTTCCTCCCTTAGAGTTAAACTTGCTTCTGAAAGCTCAACCTCCGGGGAATTTGTTTGGCAGAGATATAGAACACACTTTTCCAAGCCTGTTGGAAGGCATTTGCAGTTTCATTTCGCGTCTAATTTCCCAAACCAAACTGCTTGCAGCTCTAACTCCCTTCTAACTACAACTTCTTCGGTTCAGTGAGATATGCTTGATTCTAAACGGAGAAGCTTCTCTGAAGCTTTTTCACAGAGATTTTGAAACTGAAATCTCCCATGCCGTTTCCACCATAGGCAGCAATGGGCTTCCCCATAGAACTTGCCAACCTGAATTCCTACAGGCTAGATGTGAGAGGCACATTCTGCTGCTTCCTCCCTTAGAGTTAAACTAGCTTCTGAAAGCTCAACCTCCGGGGAGTTTGTTTGGCAGAGATATAGAACATACTTTTCCAAGTCTGTTGGAAGGCATTTGCAGTTTCATTTCGCGTCTAATTTCCCAAACCAAACTGCTTGCAGCTCTAACTGCCTTCTAACTACCACTTCTTCGGTTCAGTGAGATATGCTGGATTCTAAACGGAGAAGCTTCTCTGACGCTTTTTCACAGAGATTTTGAAACTGAAATCTCCCATGCTGTTTCCACCATAGGCAGCAATGGGCTTCCCCATAGAACTTGCCAACCTGAATTCCTACAGGCTAGATGTGAGAGGCACATTCTGCTGCTTCCTCCCTTAGAGTTAAACTTGCTTCTGAAAGCTCAACCTCCGGGGAATTTGTTTGGCAGAGATATAGAACACACTTTTCCAAGCCTGTTGGAAGGCATTTGCAGTTTCATTTCGCGTCTAATTTCCCAAACCGAACTGCTTGTAGCTCTAACTGCCTTCTAACTACCACTTCTTCGGTTCAGTGAGATATGCTGGATTCTAAACGGAGAAGCTTCTCTGACGCTTTTTCACAGAGATTTTGAAACTGAAATCTCCCATGCCGTTTCCACCATAGGCAGCAATGGGATTCCCCGTAGTACTTGCCAACCTGAATTCCTACAGGCTAGATGTGAGAGGCACATTCTGCTGCTTCCTCCCTAAGAGTTAAGCTTGCTTCTGAAAGCTCAACCTCCGGGGAGTCTGTTTGGCAGAGATATAGAACACACTTTTCCAAGCCTGTTGGAAGGCCTTTGCAGTGTCATTTCGCATCTAATTTCCCAAACCAAACTGCTTGCAGCTCTAACTCCCTTCTAACTACCACTTCTTCGGTTCAGTGAGATATGCTGGATTCTAAACGGAGAAGCTTCTCTGACGCTTTTTCACAGAGATTTTGAAACTGAAATGTCCAAACCCGTTTCCAACGAAGGCGCCAATGGGCTTCCCCATAGAACTTGCCAACCTGAATTCCTACAGGCTAGATGTGAGAGGCACATTCTGCTGCTTCCTCCCTTAGAGTTAAACTTGCTTCTGAAAGCTCAACCTCCGGGGAGTTTGTTTGGCAGAGATATAGAACACACTTTTCCAAGCCTGTTGGAAGGCATTTGCAGTGTCATTTCGCATCTAATTTCCCAAACCAAACTGCTTGCAGCTCTAACTCCCTTCTAACTACCACTTCTTCGGTTCAGTGAGATATGCTGGATTCTAAACGGAGAAGCTTCTCTGACGCTTTTTCACAGAGATTTTGAAACTGAAATTTCCAAACCAGTTTCCAAGGAAGGCGCCAATGGGCTTCCCCATAGAACTTGCCAACCTGAATTCCTACAGGCTAGATGTGAGAGGCACATTCTGCTGCTTCCTCCCTAAGAGTTAAGCTTGCTTCTGAAAGCTCAACCTCCGGGGAGTCTGTTTGGCAGAGATATAGAACACACTTTTCCAAGCCTGTTGGAAGGCCTTTGCAGTGTCATTTCGCATCTAATTTCCCAAACCAAACTGCTTGCAGCTCTAACTCCCTTCTAACTACCACTTCTTCGGTTCAGTGAGATATGCTGGATTCTAAACGGAGAAGCTTCTCTGACGCTTTTTCACAGAGATTTTGAAACTGAAATTTCCAAACCCGTTTCCAACGAAGGCGCCAATGGGCTTCCCCATAGAACTTGCCAACCTGAATTCCTACAGGCTAGATGTGAGAGGCACATTCTGCTGCTTCCTCCCTTAGAGTTAAACTTGCTTCTGAAAGCTCAACCTCCGGGGAGTTTGTTTGGCAGAGATATAGAACACACTTTTCCAAGCCTGTTGGAAGGCATTTGCAGTTTCATTTCGCGTCTAATTTCCCAAACCAAACTGCTTGCAGCTCTAACTGCCTTCTAACTACCACTTCTTCGGTTCAGTGAGATATGCTGGATTCTAAACGGAGAAGCTTCTCTGACGCTTTTTCACAGAGATTTTGAAACTGAAATCTCCCATGCTGTTTCCACCATAGCCAGCAATGGGCTTCCCCATAGAACTTGCCAACCTGAATTCCTACAGGCTAGATGTGAGAGGCACATTCTGCTGCTTCCTCCCTTAGAGTTAAACTAGCTTCTGAAAGCTCAACCTCCAGGGAGTCTGTTTGGCAGAGATATAGAACACACTTTTCCAAGCCTGTTGGAAGGCATTTGCAGTTTCATTTCGCGTCTAATTTCCCAAACCAAACTGCTTGCAGCTCTAACTCCCTTCTAACTACCACTTCTTCGGTTCAGTGAGATATGCTGGATTCTAAACGGAGAAGCTTCTCTGACGCTTTTTCACAGAGATTTTGAAACTGAAATCTCCCATGCCGTTTCCACCATAGGCAGCAATGGGCTTCCCCATAGAACTTGCCAACCTGAATTCCTACAGGCTAGATGTGAGAGGCACATTCTGCTGCTTCCTCCCTAAGAGTTAAGCTTGCTTCTGAAAGCTCAACCTCCGGGGAGTCTGTTTGGCAGAGATATAGAACACACTTTTCCAAGCCTGTTGGAAGGCCTTTGCAGTGTCATTTCGCATCTAATTTCCCAAACCAAACTGCTTGCAGCTCTAACTCCCTTCTAACTACCACTTCTTCGGTTCAGTGAGATATGCTGGATTCTAAACGGAGAAGCTTCTCTGACGCTTTTTCACAGAGATTTTGAAACTGAAATTTCCAAACCCGTTTCCAACGAAGGCGCCAATGGGCTTCCCCATAGAACTTGCCAACCTGAATTCCTACAGGCTAGATGTGAGAGGCACATTCTGCTGCTTCCTCCCTTAGAGTTAAACTTGCTTCTGAAAGCTCAACCTCCGGGGAGTTTGTTTGGCAGAGATATAGAACACACTTTTCCAAGCCTGTTGGAAGGCATTTGCAGTTTCATTTCGCGTCTAATTTCCCAAACCAAACTGCTTGCAGCTCTAACTGCCTTCTAACTACCACTTCTTCGGTTCAGTGAGATATGCTGGATTCTAAACGGAGAAGCTTCTCTGACGCTTTTTCACAGAGATTTTGAAACTGAAATCTCCCATGCTGTTTCCACCATAGCCAGCAATGGGCTTCCCCATAGAACTTGCCAACCTGAATTCCTACAGGCTAGATGTGAGAGGCACATTCTGCTGCTTCCTCCCTTAGAGTTAAACTAGCTTCTGAAAGCTCAACCTCCAGGGAGTCTGTTTGGCAGAGATATAGAACACACTTTTCCAAGCCTGTTGGAAGGCATTTGCAGTTTCATTTCGCGTCTAATTTCCCAAACCAAACTGCTTGCAGCTCTAACTCCCTTCTAACTACCACTTCTTCGGTTCAGTGAGATATGCTGGATTCTAAACGGAGAAGCTTCTCTGACGCTTTTTCACAGAGATTTTGAAACTGAAATCTCCCATGCCGTTTCCACCATAGGCAGCAATGGGCTTCCCCATAGAACTTGCCAACCTGAATTCCTACAGGCTAGATGTGAGAGGCACATTCTGCTGCTTCCTCCCTTAGAGTTAAACTTGCTTCTGAAAGCTCAACCTCCCGGGAGTCTGTTTGGCAGAGATATAGAACACACTTTTCCAAGCCTGTTGGAAGGCATTTGCAGTTTCATTTCGCGTCTAATTTCCCAAACCAAACTGCTTGCAGCTCTAACTGCCTTCTAACTACCACTTCTTCGGTTCAGTGAGATATGCTGGATTCTAAACGGAGAAGCTTCTCTGACGCTTTTTCACAGAGATTTTGAAACTGAAATCTCCCATGCCGTTTCCACCATAGGCAGCAATGGGCTTCCCCATAGAACTTGCCAACCTGAATTCCTACAGGCTAGATGTGAGAGGCACATTCTGCTGCTTCCTCCCTAAGAGTTAAGCTTGCTTCTGAAAGCTCAACCTCCGGGGAGTCTGTTTGGCAGAGATATAGAACACATTTTTCGAAGCCTGTTGGAAGGCCTTTGCAGTGTCATTTCGCATCTAATTTCCCAAACCAAACTGCTTGCAGCTCTAATTCCCTTCTAACTACCACTTCTTCGGTTCAGTGAGATATGCTGGATTCTAAACGGAGAAGCTTCTCTGACGCTTTTTCACAGAGATTTTGAAACTGAAATTTCCAAACCCGTTTCCAACGAAGGCGCCAATGGGCTTCCCCATAGAACTTGCCAACCTGAATTCCTACAGGCTAGATGTGAGAGGCACATTCTGCTGCTTCCTCCCTTTGAGTTAAACTAGCTTCTGAAAGCTCAACCTCCGGGGAGTTTGTTTGGCAGAGATATAGAACACACTTTTCCAAGCCTGTTGGAAGGCATTTGCAGTTTCATTTCGCATCTAATTTCCCAAACCAAACTGCTTGCAGCTCTAACTCCCTTCTAACTACCACTTCTTCGGTTCAGTGAGATATGGGGGATTCTAAACGGAGAAGCTTCTCTGACGCTTTTTCACAGAGATTTTGAAACTGAAATCTCCCATGCCGTTTCCACCATAGGCAGCAATGGGCTTCCCCATAGAACTTGCCAACCTGAATTCCTACAGGCTAGATGTGAGAGGCACATTCTGCTGCTTCCTCCCTAAGAGTTAAGCTTGCTTCTGAAAGCTCAACCTCCGGGGACTCTGTTTGGCACAGATATAGAACACACTTTTCCAAGCCTGTTGGAAGGCCTTTGCAGTGTCATTTCGCATTTAATATCCCAAACCAAACTGCTTGCAGCTCTAACTCCCTTCTAACTACCACTTCTTCGGTTCAGTGAGATATGCTGGATTCTAAACGGAGAAGCTTCTCTGACGCTTTTTCACAGAGATTTTGAAACTGAAATTTCCAAACCCGTTTCCAACGAAGGCGCCAATGGGCTTCCCCATAGAACTTGCCAACCTGAATTCCTATAGGCTAGATGTGAGAGGCACATTCTGCTGCTTCCTCCCTTAGAGTTAAACTTGCTTCTGAAAGCTCAACCTCCGGGGAGTTTGTTTGGCAGAGATATAGAACACACATTTCCAAGCCTGTTGGAAGGCATTTGCAGTGTCATTTCGCATCTAATTTCCCAAACCAAACTGCTTGCAGCTCTAACTCCCTTCTAACTACCACTTCTTCGGTTCAGTGAGATATGCTGGATTCTAAACGGAGAAGCTTCTCTGACGCTTTTTCACAGAGATTTTGAAACTGAAATCTCCCATGCCGTTTCCACCATAGGCAGCAATGGGCTTCCCCATAGAACTTGCCAACCTGAATTCCTACAGGCTAGATGTGAGAGGCACATTCTGCTGCTTCCTCCCTTAGAGTTAAACTTGCTTCTGAAAGCTCAACCTCCGGGGAGTTTGTTTGGCAGAGATATAGAACACACTTTTCCAAGCCTGTTGGAAGGCATTTGCAGTTTCATTTCGCGTCTAATTTCCCAAACCAAACTGCTTGCAGCTCTAACTCCCTTCTAACTACCACTTCTTCGGTTCAGTGAGATATGCTGGATTCTAAACGGAGAAGCTTCTCTGACGCTTTTTCACAGAGATTTTGAAACTGAAATTTCCAAACCAGTTTCCAAGGAAGGCGCCAATGGGCTTCCCCATAGAACTTGCCAACCTGAATTCCTACACGCTAGATGTGAGAGGCACATTCTGCTGCTTCCTCCCTAAGAGTTAAGCTTGCTTCTGAAAGCTCAACCTCCGGGGAGTCTGTTTGGCAGAGATATAGAACACACTTTTCCAAGCCTGTTGGAAGGCCTTTGCAGTGTCATTTCGCATCTAATTTCCCAAACCAAACTGCTTGCAGCTCTAACTCCCTTCTAACTACCACTTCTTCGGTTCAGTGAGATATGCTGGATTCTAAACGGAGAAGCTTCTCTGACGCTTTTTCACAGAGATTTTGAAACTGAAATTTCCAAACCCGTTTCCAACGAAGGCGCCAATGGGCTTCCCCATAGAACTTGCCAACCTGAATTCCTACAGGCTAGATGTGAGAGGCACATTCTGCTGCTTCCTCCCTTAGAGTTAAACTTGCTTCTGAAAGCTCAACCTCCGGGGAGTTTGTTTGGCAGAGATATAGAACACACTTTTCCAAGCCTGTTGGAAGGCATTTGCAGTTTCATTTCGCGTCTAATTTCCCAAACCAAACTGCTTGCAGCTCTAACTGCCTTCTAACTACCACTTCTTCGGTTCAGTGAGATATGCTGGATTCTAAACGGAGAAGCTTCACTGACGCTTTTTCACAGAGATTTTGAAACTGAAATCTCCCATGCTGTTTCCATCATAGCCAGCAATGGGCTTCCCCATAGAACTTGCCAACCTGAATTCCTACAGGCTAGATGTGAGAGGCACATTCTGCTGCTTCCTCCCTTAGAGTTAAACTAGCTTCTGAAAGCTCAACCTCCAGGGAGTCTGTTTGGCAGAGATATAGAACACACTTTTCCAAGCCTGTTGGAAGGCATTTGCAGTTTCATTTCGCGTCTAATTTCCCAAACCAAACTGCTTGCAGCTCTAACTCCCTTCTAACTACCACTTCTTCGGTTCAGTGAGATATGCTGGATTCTAAACGGAGAAGCTTCTCTGACGCTTTTTCACAGAGATTTTGAAACTGAAATCTCCCATGCCGTTTCCACCATAGGCAGCAATGGGCTTCCCCATAGAACTTGCCAACCTGAATTCCTACAGGCTAGATGTGAGAGGCACATTCTGCTGCTTCCTCCCTAAGAGTTAAGCTTGCTTCTGAAAGCTCAACCTCCGGGGAGTCTGTTTGGCAGAGATATAGAACACACTTTTCCAAGCCTGTTGGAAGGCCTTTGCAGTGTCATTTCGCATCTAATTTCCCAAACCAAACTGCTTGCAGCTCTAACTCCCTTCTAACTACCACTTCTTCGGTTCAGTGAGATATGCTGGATTCTAAACGGAGAAGCTTCTCTGACGCTTTTTCACAGAGATTTTGAAACTGAAATTTCCAAACCCGTTTCCAACGAAGGCGCCAATGGGCTTCCCCATAGAACTTGCCAACCTGAATTCCTACAGGCTAGATGTGAGAGGCACATTCTGCTGCTTCCTCCCTTAGAGTTAAACTAGCTTCTGAAAGCTCAACCTCCAGGGAGTCTGTTTGGCAGAGATATAGAACACACTTTTCCAAGCCTGTTGGAAGGCATTTGCAGTTTCATTTCGCGTCTAATTTCCCAAACCAAACTGCTTGCAGCTCTAACTGCCTTCTAACTACCACTTCTTCGGTTCAGTGAGATATGCTGGATTCTAAACGGAGAAGCTTCTCTGACGCTTTTTCACAGAGATTTTGAAACTGAAATCTCCCATGCCGTTTCCACCATAGGCAGCAATGGGCTTCCCCATAGAACTTGCCAACCTGAATTCCTACAGGCTAGACGTGAGAGGCACATTCTGCTGCTTCCTCCCTAAGAGTTAAGCTTGCTTCTGAAAGCTCAACCTCCGGGGAGTCTGTTTGGCAGAGATATAGAACACACTTTTCCAAGCCTGTTGGAAGGCCTTTGCAGTGTCATTTCGCATCTAATTTCCCAAACCAAACTGCTTGCAGCTCTAACTCCCTTCTAACTACCACTTCTTCGGTTCAGTGAGATATGCTGGATTCTAAACGGAGAAGCTTCTCTGACGCTTTTTCACAGAGATTTTGAAACTGAAATCTCCCATGCCGTTTCCACCATAGGCAGCAATGGGCTTCCCCATAGAACTTGCCAACCTGAATTCCTACAGGCTAGATGTGAGAGGCACATTCTGCTGCTTCCTCCCTTAGAGTTAAACTTGCTTCTGAAAGCTCAACCTCCGGGGAGTTTGTTTGGCAGAGATATAGAACACACTTTTCCAAGCCTGTTGGAAGGCATTTGCAGTTTCATTTCGCGTCTAATTTCCCAAACCAAACTGCTTGCAGCTCTAACTGCCTTCTAACTACCACTTCTTCGGTTCAGTGAGATATGCTGGATTCTAAACGGAGAAGCTTCTCTGACGCTTTTTCACAGAGATTTTGAAACTGAAATCTCCCATGCTGTTTCCACCATAGCCAGCAATGGGCTTCCCCATAGAACTTGCCAACCTGAATTCCTACAGGCTAGATGTGAGAGGCACATTCTGCTGCTTCCTCCCTTAGAGTTAAACTAGCTTCTGAAAGCTCAACCTCCAGGGAGTCTGTTTGGCAGAGATATAGAACACACTTTTCCAAGCCTGTTGGAAGGCATTTGCAGTTTCATTTCGCGTCTAATTTCCCAAACCAAACTGCTTGCAGCTCTAACTCCCTTCTAACTACCACTTCTTCGGTTCAGTGAGATATGCTGGATTCTAAACGGAGAAGCTTCTCTGACGCTTTTTCACAGAGATTTTGAAACTGAAATTTCCAAACCAGTTTCCAAGGAAGGCGCCAATGGGCTTCCCCATAGAACTTGCCAACCTGAATTCCTACAGGCTAGATGTGAGAGGCACATTCTGCTGCTTCCTCCCTAAGAGTTAAGCTTGCTTCTGAAAGCTCAACCTCTGGGGAGTCTGTTTGGCAGAGATATAGAACACACTTTTCCAAGCCTGTTGGAAGGCCTTTGCAGTGTCATTTCGCATCTAATTTCCCAAACCAAACTGCTTGCAGCTCTAACTCCCTTCTAACTACCACTTCTTCGGTTCAGTGAGATATGCCGGATTCTTAACGGAGAAGCTTCTCTGACGCTTTTTCACAGAGATTTTGAAACTGAAATCTCCCATGCCGTTTCCATCGTAGGCAGCAATGGGCTTCCCCATAGAACTTGCCAACCTGAATTCCTACAGGCTAGATGTGAGAGGCACATTCTGCTGCTTCCTCCCTAAAAGTTAAGCTTGCTTCTGAAAGCTCAACCTCCGGGGACTCTGTTTGGCACAGATATAGAACACACTTTTCCAAGCCTGTTGGAAGGCCTTTGCAGTGTCATTTCGCATCTAATTTCCCAAACCAAACTGCTTGCAGCTCTAACTCCCTTCTAACTACCACTTCTTCGGTTCAGTGAGATATGCTGGATTCTAAACGGAGAAGCCTCTCTGACGCTTTTTCACAGAGATTTTGAAACTGAAATCTCCCATGCCGTTTCCACCATAGGCAGCAATGGACTTCCCCATAGAACTTGCCAACCTGAATTCCTAAAGGCTAGATGTGAGAGGCACATTCTGCTGCTTCCTCCCTTAGAGTTAAACTTGCTTCTGAAAGCTCAACCTCCGGGGAGTTTGTTTGGCAGAGATATAGAACACACTTTTCCAAGCCTGTTGGAAGGCATTTGCAGTTTCATTTCGCGTCTAATTTCCCAAACCAAACTGCTTGCAGCTCTAACTCCCTTCTAACTACCACTTCTTCGGTTCAGTGAGATATGCTGGATTCTAAACGGAGAAGCTTCTCTGACGCTTTTTCACAGAGATTTTGAAACTGAAATCTCCCATGCCGTTTCCACCATAGGCAGCAATGGGCTTCCCCATAGAACTTGCCAATCTGAATTCCTAAAGGCTAGATGTGAGAGGCACATTCTGCTGCTTCCTCCCTTAGAGTTAAACTAGCTTCTGAAAGCTCAACCTCCGGGGAGTTTGTTTGGCAGAGATATAGAACACACTTTTCCAAGCCTGTTGGAAGGCATTTGCAGTTTCATTTCGCGTCTAATTTCCCAAACCAAACTGCTTGCAGCTCTAACTGCCTTCTAACTACCATTTCTTCGGTTCAGTGAGATATGCTGGATTCTAAACGGAGAAGCTTCTCTGACGCTTTTTCACAGAGATTTTGAAACTGAAATTTCCAAACCCGTTTCCAACGAAGGCGCCAATGGGCTTCCCCATAGAACTTGCCAACCTGAATTCCTACAGGCTAGATGTGAGAGGCACATTCTGCTGCTTCCTCCCTTAGAGTTAAACTTGCTTCTGAAAGCTCAACCTCCGGGGAATTTGTTTGGCAGAGATATAGAACACACTTTTCCAAGCCTGTTGGAAGGCATTTGCAGTTTCATTTCGCGTCTAATTTCCCAAACCAAACTGCTTGCAGCTCTAACTCCCTTCTAACTACAACTTCTTCGGTTCAGTGAGATATGCTTGATTCTAAACGGAGAAGCTTCTCTGAAGCTTTTTCACAGAGATTTTGAAACTGAAATCTCCCATGCCGTTTCCACCATAGGCAGCAATGGGCTTCCCCATAGAACTTGCCAACCTGAATTCCTACAGGCTAGATGTGAGAGGCACATTCTGCTGCTTCCTCCCTTAGAGTTAAACTAGCTTCTGAAAGCTCAACCTCCGGGGAGTTTGTTTGGCAGAGATATAGAACATACTTTTCCAAGTCTGTTGGAAGGCATTTGCAGTTTCATTTCGCGTCTAATTTCCCAAACCAAACTGCTTGCAGCTCTAACTGCCTTCTAACTACCACTTCTTCGGTTCAGTGAGATATGCTGGATTCTAAACGGAGAAGCTTCTCTGACGCTTTTTCACAGAGATTTTGAAACTGAAATCTCCCATGCTGTTTCCACCATAGGCAGCAATGGGCTTCCCCATAGAACTTGCCAACCTGAATTCCTACAGGCTAGATGTGAGAGGCACATTCTGCTGCTTCCTCCCTTAGAGTTAAACTTGCTTCTGAAAGCTCAACCTCCGGGGAATTTGTTTGGCAGAGATATAGAACACACTTTTCCAAGCCTGTTGGAAGGCATTTGCAGTTTCATTTCGCGTCTAATTTCCCAAACCGAACTGCTTGCAGCTCTAACTGCCTTCTAACTACCACTTCTTCGGTTCAGTGAGATATGCTGGATTCTAAACGGAGAAGCTTCTCTGACGCTTTTTCACAGAGATTTTGAAACTGAAATCTCCCATGCCGTTTCCACCATAGGCAGCAATGGGCTTCCCCATAGAACTTGCCAACCTAAATTCCTACAGGCTAGATGTGAGAGGCACATTCTGCTGCTTCCTCCCTAACAGTTAAGCTTGCTTCTGAAAGCTCAACCTCCGGGGAATCTGTTTGGCAGAGATATAGAACACACTTTTCCAAGCCTGTTGAAAGGCCTTTGCAGTTTCATTTCGCGTCTAATTTCCCAAACCAAACTGCTTGCAGCTCTAACTGCCTTCTAACTACCACTTCTTCGGTTCAGTGAGATATGCTGGATTCTAAACGGAGAAGCTTCTCTGACGCTTTTTCACAGAGATTTTGAAACTGAAATCTCCCATGCTGTTTCCACCATAGGCAGCAATGGGCTTCCCCATAGAACTTGCCAACCTGAATTCCTACAGGCTAGATGTGAGAGGCACATTCTGCTGCTTCCTCCCTTAGAGTTAAACTTGCTTCTGAAAGCTCAACCTCCGGGGAATTTGTTTGGCAGAGATATAGAACACACTTTTCCAAGCCTGTTGGAAGGCATTTGCAGTTTCATTTCGCGTCTAATTTCCCAAACCGAACTGCTTGCAGCTCTAACTGCCTTCTAACTACCACTTCTTCGGTTCAGTGAGATATGCTGGATTCTAAACGGAGAAGCTTCTCTGACGCTTTTTCACAGAGATTTTGAAACTGAAATCTCCCATGCCGTTTCCACCATAGGCAGCAATGGGCTTCCCCATAGAACTTGCCAACCTAAATTCCTACAGGCTAGATGTGAGAGGCACATTCTGCTGCTTCCTCCCTAACAGTTAAGCTTGCTTCTGAAAGCTCAACCTCCGGGGAATCTGTTTGGCAGAGATATAGAACACACTTTTCCAAGCCTGTTGAAAGGCCTTTGCAGTGTCATTTCGCATCTAATTTCCCAAACCAAACTGCTTGCAGCTCTAACTCCCTTCTAACTACCACTTCTTCGGTTCAGTGAGATATGCTGGATTCTAAACGGAGAAGCTTCTCTGACGCTTTTTCACAGAGATTTTGAAACTGAAATCTCCCATGCCGTTTCCACCATAGGCAGCAAAGGGCTTCCCCAAAGAACTTGCCAACCTGAATTCCTACAGGCTAGATGTGAGAGGCACATTCTGCTGCTTTCTTCCTTAGAGATAAACTAGCTTCTGAAAGCTCAACCTCCGGGGAGTTTGTTTGGCAGTGATATAGAACACACTTTTCCAAGCCTGTTGGAAGGCATTTGCAGTTTCATTTCGCGTCTAACTTCCCAAACCAAACTGCTTGCAGCTCTAACTCCCTTCTAACTACCACTTCTTCGGTTCAGTGAGATATGCTGGATTCTAAACGGAGAAGCTTCTCTGACGCTTTTTCACAGAGATTTTGAAGCTGAAATCTCCCATGCCGTTTCCACCATAGGCAGCAATGGGCTTCCCCATAGAACTTGCCAACCTGAATTCCTACAGGGTAGATGTGAGAGGCACATTCTGCTGCTTCCTCCCTTAGAGTTAAACTTGCTTCTGAAAGCTCAACCTCCGGGGAGTCTGTTTGGCAGAGATATAGAACACACTTTTCCAAGCCTGTTGGAAGGCATTTGCAGTTTCATTTCGCGTCTAATTTCCCAAACCAAACTGCTTGCAGCTCTAACTCCCTTCTAACTACCACTTCTTCGGTTCAGTGAGATATGCTGTATTCTAAACGGAGAAGCTTCTCTGACGCTTTTTCACAGAGATTTTGAAACTGAAATCTCCCATGCCGTTTCCACCATAGGCAGCAATGGGCTTCCCCATAGAACTTGCCAACCTGAATTCCTACAGGCTAGATGTGAGAGGCACATTCTGCTGCTTCCTCCCTTAGAGTTAAACTAGCTTCTGAAAGCTCAACCTCCGGGGAGTTTGTTTGGCAGAGATATAGAACACACTTTTCCAAGCCTGTTGGAAGGCATTTGCAGTTTCATTTCGCGTCTAATTTCCCAAACCAAACTGCTTGCAGCTCTAACTCCCTTCTAACTACCACTTCTTCGGTTCAGTGAGATATGCTGGATTCTAAACGGAGAAGCTTCTCTGACGCTTTTTCACAGAGATTTTGAAACTGAAATCTCCCATGCCGTTTCCACCTTAGGCAGCAATGGGCTTCCCCATAGAACTTGCCAACCTGAATTCCTACAGGCTAGATGTGAGAGGCACATTCTGCTGCTTCCTCCCTTAGAGTTAAACTGGCTTCTGAAAGCTCAACCTCCGGGGAGTCTGTTTGGCAGAGATATAAAACACACTTTTCCAAGCCTGTTGGAAGGCATTTGCAGTTTCATTTCGCGTCTAATTTCCCAAACCAAACTGCTTGCAGCTCTAACTCCCTTCTAACTACCACTTCTTCGGTTCAGTGAGATATGCTGGATTCTAAACGGAGAAGCTTCTCTGACGCTTTTTCACAGAGATTTTGAAACTGAAATCTCCCATGCCGTTTCCACCATAGGCAGCAATGGGCTTCCCCATAGAACTTGCCAACCTGAATTCCTACAGGCTAGATGTGAGAGGCACATTCTGCTGCTTCCTCCCTTAGAGTTAAACTTGCTTCTGAAAGCTCAACCTCCGGGGAGTTTGTTTGGCAGAGATATAGAACACACTTTTCCAAGCCTGTTGGAAGGCATTTGCAGTTTCATTTCGCGTCTAATTTCCCAAACCAAACTGCTTGCAGCTCTAACTCCCTTCTAACTACCACTTCTTCGGTTCAGTGAGATATGCTGGATTCTAAACGGAGAAGCTTCTCTGACGCTTTTTTACAGAGATTTTGAAACTGAAATCTCCCATGCCGTTTCCACCATAGGCAGCAATGGGCTTCCCCATAGAACTTGCCAACCTGAATTCCTACAGGCTAGATGTGAGAGGCACATTCTGCTGCTTCCTCCCTAACAGTTAAGCTTGCTTCTGAAAGCTCAACCTCCGGGGACTCTGTTTGGCAGAGATATAGAATACACTTTTCCAAGCCTGTTGGAAGGCCTTTGCAGTGTCATTTCGCATCTAATTTCCCAAACCAAACTGCTTGCAGCTCTAACTCCCTTCTAACTACCACTTCTTCGGTTCAGTGAGATATGCTGGATTCTAAACGGAGAAGCTTCTCTGACGCTTTTTCACAGAGATTTTGAAACTGAAATCTCCCATGCCGTTTCCACCTTAGGCAGTAATGGGCTTCCCCATAGAACTTGCCAACCTGAATTCCTACAGGCTAGATGTGAGAGGCACATTCTGCTGCTTCCTCCCTTAGAGTTAAACTGGCTTCTGAAAGCTCAACCTCCGGGGAGTCTGTTTGGCAGAGATATAGAACACACTTTTCCAAGCCTGTTGGAAGGCATTTGCAGTTTCATTTCGCGTCTAATTTCCCAAACCAAACTGCTTGCAGCTCTAACTCCCTTCTAACTACCACTTCTTCGGTTCAGTGAGATATGCTGGATTCTAAACGGAGAAGCTTCTCTGACGCTTTTTCACAGAGATTTTGAAACTGAAATCTCCCATGCCGTTTCCACCATAGGCAGCAATGGGCTTCCCCATAGAACTTGCCAACCTGAATTCCTACAGGCTAGATGTGAGAGGCACATTCTGGTGCTTCCTCCCTTAGAGTTAAACTTGCTTCTGAAAGCTCAACCTCCGGGGAGTTTGTTTGGCAGAGATATAGAACACACTTTTCCAAGCCTGTTGGAAGGCATTTGCAGTTTCATTTCGCGTCTAATTTCCCAAACCAAACTGCTTGCAGCTCTAATTCCCTTCTAACTACCACTTTTTCGGTTCAGTGAGATATGCTGGATTCTAAACGGAGAAGCTTCTCTGACGCTTTTTCACAGAGATTTTGAAACTGAAATCTCCCATGCCATTTCCACCATAGGCAGCAATGGGCTTCCCCATAGAACTTGCCAACCTGAATTCCTACAGGCTAGATGTGAGAGGCACATTCTGCTGCTTCCTCCCTTAGAGTTAAACTAGCTTCTGAAAGCTCAACCTCCGGGGAGTCTGTTTGGCAGAGATATAGAACACACTTTTCCAAGCCTGTTGGAAGGCATTTGCAGTTTCATTTCGCAACTAATTTCCCAAACCAAACTGCTTGCAGCTCTAACTGCCTTCTAACTACCACTTCTTCGGTTCAGTGAGATATGCTGGATTCTAAACGGAGAAGCTTCTCTGACGCTTTTTCACAGAGATTTTCAAACTGAAATCTCCCATGCCGTTTCCACCATAGGCAGCAATGGGCTTCCCCAAAGAACTTGCCAACCTGAATTCCTACAGGCTAGATGTGAGAGGCACATTCTGCTGCTTTCTCCCTTAGAGTTAAACTAGCTTCTGAAAGCTCAACCTCCGGGGAGTTTGTTTGGCAGAGATATAGAACACACTTTTCCAAGCCTGTTGGAAGGCATTTGCAGTTTCATTTCGCGTCTAATTTCCCAAACCAAACTGCTTGCAGCTCTAACTCCCTTCTAACTACCACTTCTTCGGTTCAGTGAGATATGCTGGATTCTAAACGGAGAAGCTTCTCTGACGCTTTTTCACAGAGATTTTGAAGCTGAAATCTCCCATGCCGTTTCCACCATAGGCAGCAATGGGCTTCCCCATAGAACTTGCCAACCTGAATTCCTACAGGGTAGATGTGAGAGGCACATTCTGCTGCTTCCTCCCTTAGAGTTAAACTTGCTTCTGAAAGCTCAACCTCCGGGGAGTCTGTTTGGCAAAGATATAGAACACACTTTTCCAAGCCTGTTGGAAGGCATTTGCAGTTTCATTTCGCGTCTAATTTCCCAAACCAAACTGCTTGCAGCTCTAACTCCCTTCTAACTAACACTTCTTCGGTTCAGTGAGATATGCTGGATTCTAAACGGAGAAGCTTCTCTGACGCTGTTTCACAGAGATTTTGAAACTGAAATTTCCAAACCCGTTTCCAACGAAGGCGCCAATGGGCTTCCCCATAGAACTTGCCAACCTGAATTCCTACAGGCTAGATGTGAGAGGCACATTCTGCTGCTTCCTCCCTTAGAGTTAAACTTGCTTCTGAAAGCTCAACCTCCGGGGAGTCTGTTTGGCAGAGATATAGAACACACTTTTCCAAGCCTGTTGGAAGGCATTTGCAGTTTCATTTCGCGTCTAATTTCCCAAACCAAACTGCTTGCAGCTCTAACTCCCTTCTAACTACCACTTCTTCGGTTCAGTGAGATATGCTGGATTCTAAACGGAGAAGCTTCTCTGACGCTTTTTCACAGAGATTTTGAAACTGAAATCTCCCATGCCGTTTCCACCATAGGCAGCAATGGGCTTCCCCATAGAACTTGCCAACCTGAATTCCTACAGGCTAGATGTGAGAGGCACATTCTGCTGCTTCCTCCCTTAGAGTTAAACTAGCTTCTGAAAGCTCAACCTCCGGGGAGTTTGTTTGGCAGAGATATAGAACACACTTTTCCAAGCCTGTTGGAAGGCATTTGCAGTTTCATTTCGCGTCTAATTTCCCAAACCAAACTGCTTGCAGCTCTAACTCCCTTCTAACTACCACTTCTTCGGTTCAGTGAGATATGCTGGATTCTAAACGGAGAAGCTTCTCTGACGCTTTTTCACAGAGATTTTGAAACTGAAATCTCCCATGCCGTTTCCACCTTAGGCAGCAATGGGCTTCCCCATAGAACTTGCCAACCTGAATTCCTACAGGCTAGATGTGAGAGGCACATTCTGCTGCTTCCTCCCTTAGAGTTAAACTGGCTTCTGAAAGCTCAACCTCCGGGGAGTCTGTTTGGCAGAGATATAAAACACACTTTTCCAAGCCTGTTGGAAGGCATTTGCAGTTTCATTTCGCGTCTAATTTCCCAAACCAAACTGCTTGCAGCTCTAACTCCCTTCTAACTACCACTTCTTCGGTTCAGTGAGATATGCTGGATTCTAAACGGAGAAGCTTCTCTGACGCTTTTTCACAGAGATTTTGAAACTGAAATCTCCCATGCCGTTTCCACCATAGGCAGCAATGGGCTTCCCCATAGAACTTGCCAACCTGAATTCCTACAGGCTAGATGTGAGAGGCACATTCTGCTGCTTTCTCCCTTAGAGTTAAACTAGCTTCTGAAAGCTCAACCTCCGGGGAGTTTGTTTGGCAGAGATATAGAACACACTTTTCCAAGCCTGTTGGAAGGCATTTGCAGTTTCATTTCGTGTCTAATTTTCCAAACCAAACTGCTTGCAGCTCTAACTCCCTTCTAACTAATACTTCTTCGGTTCAGTGAGATATGCTGGATTCTAAACGGAGAAGCTTCTCTGACGCTTTTTCACAGAGATTTTGAAGCTGAAATCTCCCTTGCCGTTTCCACCATAGGCAGCAATGGGCTTCCCCATAGAACTTGCCAACCTGAATTCCTACAGGCTAGATGTGAGAGGCACATTCTGGTGCTTCCTCCCTTAGAGTTAAACTTGCTTCTGAAAGCTCAACCTCCGGGGAGTTTGTTTGGCAGAGATATAGAACACACTTTTCCAAGCCTGTTGGAAGGCATTTGCAGTTTCATTTCGCGTCTAATTTCCCAAACCAAACTGCTTGCAGCTCTAATTCCCTTCTAACTACCACTTTTTCGGTTCAGTGAGATATGCTGGATTCTAAACGGAGAAGCTTCTCTGACGCTTTTTCACAGAGATTTTGAAACTGAAATCTCCCATGCCATTTCCACCATAGGCAGCAATGGGCTTCCCCATAGAACTTGCCAACCTGAATTCCTACAGGCTAGATGTGAGAGGCACATTCTGCTGCTTCCTCCCTTAGAGTTAAACTAGCTTCTGAAAGCTCAACCTCCGGGGAGTCTGTTTGGCAGAGATATAGAACACACTTTTCCAAGCCTGTTGGAAAGCATTTGCAGTTTCATTTCGCAACTAATTTCCCAAACCAAACTGCTTGCAGCTCTAACTGCCTTCTAACTACCACTTCTTCGGTTCAGTGAGATATGCTGGATTCTAAACGGAGAAGCTTCTCTGACGCTTTTTCACAGAGATTTTGAAACTGAAATCTCCCATGCCGTTTCCACCATAGGCAGCAATGGGCTTCCCCATAGAACTTGCCAACCTAAATTCCTACAGGCTAGATGTGAGAGGCACATTCTGCTGCTTCCTCCCTAACAGTTAAGCTTGCTTCTGAAAGCTCAACCTCCGGGGAATCTGTTTGGCAGAGATATAGAACACACTTTTCCAAGCCTGTTGAAAGGCCTTTGCAGTGTCATTTAGCATCTAATTTCCCAAACCAAACTGCTTGCAGCTCTAACTCCCTTCTAACTACCACTTCTTCGGTTCAGTGAGATATGCTGGATTCTAAACGGAGAAGCTTCTCTGACGCTTTTTCACAGAGATTTTGAAACTGAAATCTCCCATGCCGTTTCCACCATAGGCAGCAAAGGGCTTCCCCAAAGAACTTGCCAACCTGAATTCCTACAGGCTAGATGTGAGAGGCACATTCTGCTGCTTTCTTCCTTAGAGATAAACTAGCTTCTGAAAGCTCAACCTCCGGGGAGTTTGTTTGGCAGTGATATAGAACACACTTTTCCAAGCCTGTTGGAAGGCATTTGCAGTTTCATTTCGCGTCTAACTTCCCAAACCAAACTGCTTGCAGCTCTAACTCCCTTCTAACTACCACTTCTTCGGTTCAGTGAGATATGCTGGATTCTAAACGGAGAAGCTTCTCTGACGCTTTTTCACAGAGATTTTGAAGCTGAAATCTCCCATGCCGTTTCCACCATAGGCAGCAATGGGCTTCCCCATAGAACTTGCCAACCTGAATTCCTACAGGGTAGATGTGAGAGGCACATTCTGCTGCTTCCTCCCTTAGAGTTAAACTTGCTTCTGAAAGCTCAACCTCCGGGGAGTCTGTTTGGCAGAGATATAAAACACACTTTTCCAAGCCTGTTGGAAGGCATTTGCAGTTTCATTTCGCGTCTAATTTCCCAAACCAAACTGCTTGCAGCTCTAACTCCCTTCTAACTACCACTTCTTCGGTTCAGTGAGATATGCTGGATTCTAAACGGAGAAGCTTCTCTGACGCTTTTTCACAGAGATTTTGAAACTGAAATCTCCCATGCCGTTTCCACCATAGGCAGCAATGGGCTTCCCCATAGAACTTGCCAACCTGAATTCCTACAGGCTAGATGTGAGAGGCACATTCTGCTGCTTCCTCCCTTAGAGTTAAACTAGCTTCTGAAAGCTCAACCTCCGGGGAGTTTGTTTGGCAGAGATATAGAACACACTTTTCCAAGCCTGTTGGAAGGCATTTGCAGTTTCATTTCGCGTCTAATTTCCCAAACCAAACTGCTTGCAGCTCTAACTCCCTTCTAACTACCACTTCTTCGGTTCAGTGAGATATGCTGGATTCTAAACGGAGAAGCTTCTCTGACGCTTTTTCACAGAGATTTTGAAACTGAAATCTCCCATGCCGTTTCCACCTTAGGCAGCAATGGGCTTCCCCATAGAACTTGCCAACCTGAATTCCTACAGGCTAGATGTGAGAGGCACATTCTGCTGCTTCCTCCCTTAGAGTTAAACTGGCTTCTGAAAGCTCAACCTCCGGGGAGTCTGTTTGGCAGAGATATAAAACACACTTTTCCAAGCCTGTTGGAAGGCATTTGCAGTTTCATTTCGCGTCTAATTTCCCAAACCAAACTGCTTGCAGCTCTAACTCCCTTCTAACTACCACTTCTTCGGTTCAGTGAGATATGCTGGATTCTAAACGGAGAAGCTTCTCTGACGCTTTTTCACAGAGATTTTGAAACTGAAATCTCCCATGCCGTTTCCACCATAGGCAGCAATGGGCTTCCCCATAGAACTTGCCAACCTGAATTCCTACAGGCTAGATGTGAGAGGCACATTCTGCTGCTTCCTCCCTTAGAGTTAAACTTGCTTCTGAAAGCTCAACCTCCGGGGAGTTTGTTTGGCAGAGATATAGAACACACTTTTCCAAGCCTGTTGGAAGGCATTTGCAGTTTCATTTCGCGTCTAATTTCCCAAACCAAACTGCTTGCAGCTCTAACTCCCTTCTAACTACCACTTCTTCGGTTCAGTGAGATATGCTGGATTCTAAACGGAGAAGCTTCTCTGACGCTTTTTTACAGAGATTTTGAAACTGAAATCTCCCATGCCGTTTCCACCATAGGCAGCAATGGGCTTCCCCATAGAACTTGCCAACCTGAATTCCTACAGGCTAGATGTGAGAGGCACATTCTGCTGCTTCCTCCCTAACAGTTAAGCTTGCTTCTGAAAGCTCAACCTCCGGGGACTCTGTTTGGCAGAGATATAGAATACACTTTTCCAAGCCTGTTGGAAGGCCTTTGCAGTGTCATTTCGCATCTAATTTCCCAAACCAAACTGCTTGCAGCTCTAACTCCCTTCTAACTACCACTTCTTCGGTTCAGTGAGATATGCTGGATTCTAAACGGAGAAGCTTCTCTGACGCTTTTTCACAGAGATTTTGAAACTGAAATCTCCCATGCCGTTTCCACCTTAGGCAGTAATGGGCTTCCCCATAGAACTTGCCAACCTGAATTCCTACAGGCTAGATGTGAGAGGCACATTCTGCTGCTTCCTCCCTTAGAGTTAAACTGGCTTCTGAAAGCTCAACCTCCGGGGAGTCTGTTTGGCAGAGATATAGAACACACTTTTCCAAGCCTGTTGGAAGGCATTTGCAGTTTCATTTCGCGTCTAATTTCCCAAACCAAACTGCTTGCAGCTCTAATTCCCTTCTAACTACCACTTTTTCGGTTCAGTGAGATATGCTGGATTCTAAACGGAGAAGCTTCTCTGACGCTTTTTCACAGAGATTTTGAAACTGAAATCTCCCATGCCATTTCCACCATAGGCAGCAATGGGCTTCCCCATAGAACTTGCCAACCTGAATTCCTACAGGCTAGATGTGAGAGGCACATTCTGCTGCTTCCTCCCTTAGAGTTAAACTAGCTTCTGAAAGCTCAACCTCCGGGGAGTCTGTTTGGCAGAGATATAGAACACACTTTTCCAAGCCTGTTGGAAGGCATTTGCAGTTTCATTTCGCAACTAATTTCCCAAACCAAACTGCTTGCAGCTCTAACTGCCTTCTAACTACCACTTCTTCGGTTCAGTGAGATATGCTGGATTCTAAACGGAGAAGCTTCTCTGACGCTTTTTCACAGAGATTTTCAAACTGAAATCTCCCATGCCGTTTCCACCATAGGCAGCAATGGGCTTCCCCAAAGAACTTGCCAACCTGAATTCCTACAGGCTAGATGTGAGAGGCACATTCTGCTGCTTTCTCCCTTAGAGTTAAACTAGCTTCTGAAAGCTCAACCTCCGGGGAGTTTGTTTGGCAGAGATATAGAACACACTTTTCCAAGCCTGTTGGAAGGCATTTGCAGTTTCATTTCGCGTCTAATTTCCCAAACCAAACTGCTTGCAGCTCTAACTCCCTTCTAACTACCACTTCTTCGGTTCAGTGAGATATGCTGGATTCTAAACGGAGAAGCTTCTCTGACGCTTTTTCACAGAGATTTTGAAGCTGAAATCTCCCATGCCGTTTCCACCATAGGCAGCAATGGGCTTCCCCATAGAACTTGCCAACCTGAATTCCTACAGGGTAGATGTGAGAGGCACATTCTGCTGCTTCCTCCCTTAGAGTTAAACTTGCTTCTGAAAGCTCAACCTCCGGGGAGTCTGTTTGGCAAAGATATAGAACACACTTTTCCAAGCCTGTTGGAAGGCATTTGCAGTTTCATTTCGCGTCTAATTTCCCAAACCAAACTGCTTGCAGCTCTAACTCCCTTCTAACTAACACTTCTTCGGTTCAGTGAGATATGCTGGATTCTAAACGGAGAAGCTTCTCTGACGCTGTTTCACAGAGATTTTGAAACTGAAATTTCCAAACCCGTTTCCAACGAAGGCGCCAATGGGCTTCCCCATAGAACTTGCCAACCTGAATTCCTACAGGCTAGATGTGAGAGGCACATTCTGCTGCTTCCTCCCTTAGAGTTAAACTTGCTTCTGAAAGCTCAACCTCCGGGGAGTCTGTTTGGCAGAGATATAGAACACACTTTTCCAAGCCTGTTGGAAGGCATTTGCAGTTTCATTTCGCGTCTAATTTCCCAAACCAAACTGCTTGCAGCTCTAACTCCCTTCTAACTACCACTTCTTCGGTTCAGTGAGATATGCTGGATTCTAAACGGAGAAGCTTCTCTGACGCTTTTTCACAGAGATTTTGAAACTGAAATCTCCCATGCCGTTTCCACCATAGGCAGCAATGGGCTTCCCCATAGAACTTGCCAACCTGAATTCCTACAGGCTAGATGTGAGAGGCACATTCTGCTGCTTCCTCCCTTAGAGTTAAACTAGCTTCTGAAAGCTCAACCTCCGGGGAGTTTGTTTGGCAGAGATATAGAACACACTTTTCCAAGCCTGTTGGAAGGCATTTGCAGTTTCATTTCGCGTCTAATTTCCCAAACCAAACTGCTTGCAGCTCTAACTCCCTTCTAACTACCACTTCTTCGGTTCAGTGAGATATGCTGGATTCTAAACGGAGAAGCTTCTCTGACGCTTTTTCACAGAGATTTTGAAACTGAAATCTCCCATGCCGTTTCCACCTTAGGCAGCAATGGGCTTCCCCATAGAACTTGCCAACCTGAATTCCTACAGGCTAGATGTGAGAGGCACATTCTGCTGCTTCCTCCCTTAGAGTTAAACTGGCTTCTGAAAGCTCAACCTCCGGGGAGTCTGTTTGGCAGAGATATAAAACACACTTTTCCAAGCCTGTTGGAAGGCATTTGCAGTTTCATTTCGCGTCTAATTTCCCAAACCAAACTGCTTGCAGCTCTAACTCCCTTCTAACTACCACTTCTTCGGTTCAGTGAGATATGCTGGATTCTAAACGGAGAAGCTTCTCTGACGCTTTTTCACAGAGATTTTGAAACTGAAATCTCCCATGCCGTTTCCACCATAGGCAGCAATGGGCTTCCCCATAGAACTTGCCAACCTGAATTCCTACAGGCTAGATGTGAGAGGCACATTCTGCTGCTTTCTCCCTTAGAGTTAAACTAGCTTCTGAAAGCTCAACCTCCGGGGAGTTTGTTTGGCAGAGATATAGAACACACTTTTCCAAGCCTGTTGGAAGGCATTTGCAGTTTCATTTCGTGTCTAATTTCCCAAACCAAACTGCTTGCAGCTCTAACTCCCTTCTAACTAATACTTCTTCGGTTCAGTGAGATATGCTGGATTCTAAACGGAGAAGCTTCTCTGACGCTTTTTCACAGAGATTTTGAAGCTGAAATCTCCCTTGCCGTTTCCACCATAGGCAGCAATGGGCTTCCCCATAGAACTTGCCAACCTGAATTCCTACAGGCTAGATGTGAGAGGCACATTCTGGTGCTTCCTCCCTTAGAGTTAAACTTGCTTCTGAAAGCTCAACCTCCGGGGAGTCTGTTTGGCAGAGATATAGAACACACTTTTCCAAGCCTGTTTTAAGGCATTTGCAGTTTCATTTCGCGTCTAATTTCCCAAACCAAACTGCTTGCAGCTCTAACTCCCTTCTAACTAACACTTCTTCGGTTCAGTGAGATATGCTGGATTCTAAACGGAGAAGCTTCTCTGACGCTTTTTCACAGAGATTTTGAAACTGAAAATTCCAAACCCGTTTCCAACGAAGGCGCCAATGGGCTTCCCCATAGAACTTGCCAACCTGAATTGCTACAGGCTAGATGTGAGAGGCACATTCTGCTGCTTCCTCCCTTAGAGTTAAACTAGCTTCTGAAAGCTCAACCTCCGGGGACTCTGTTTGTCAGAGATATAGAACACACTTTTCCAAGCCTGTTGGAAGGCATTTGCAGTTTCATTTCGCGTCTAATTTCCCAAACCAAACTGCTTGCAGCTCTAACTCCCTTCTAACTACCACTTCTTCGGTTCAGTGAGATATGCTGGATTCTAAACGGAGAAGCTTCTCTGACGCTTTTTCACAGAGATTTTGAAACTGAAATCTCCCATGCCGTTTCCACCTTAGGCAGCAATGGGCTTCCCCATAGAACTTGCCAACCTGAATTCCTACAGGCTAGATGTGAGAGGCACATTCTGCTGCTTCCTCCCTTAGAGTTAAACTGGCTTCTGAAAGCTCAACCTCCGGGGAGTCTGTTTGGCAGAGATATAAAACACACTTTTCCAAGCCTGTTGGAAGGCATTTGCAGTTTCATTTCGCGTCTAATTTCCCAAACCAAACTGCTTGCAGCTCTAACTCCCTTCTAACTACCACTTCTTCGGTTCAGTGAGATATGCTGGATTCTAAACGGAGAAGCTTCTCTGACGCTTTTTCACAGAGATTTTGAAACTGAAATCTCCCATGCCGTTTCCACCATAGGCAGCAATGGGCTTCCCCATAGAACTTGCCAACCTGAATTCCTACAGGCTAGATGTGAGAGGCACATTCTGCTGCTTCCTCCCTTAGAGTTAAGCTTGCTTCTGAAAGCTCAACCTCCGGGGACTCTGTTTGGCAGAGATATAGAACACACTTTTCCAAGCCTGTTGGAAGGCATTTGCAGTTTCATTTCGCGTCTAATTTCCCAAACCAAACTGCTTGCAGCTCTAACTCCCTTCTAACTACCACTTCTTCGGTTCAGTGAGATATGCTGGATTCTAAACGGAGAAGCTTCTCTGACGCTTTTTCACAGAGATTTTGAAACTGAAATCTCCCATGCCGTTTCCACCTTAGGCAGTAATGGGCTTCCCCATAGAACTTGCCAACCTGAATTCCTACAGGCTAGATGTGAGAGGCACATTCTGCTGCTTCCTCCCTTAGAGTTAAACTGGCTTCTGAAAGCTCAACCTCCGGGGAGTCTCTTTGGCAGAGATATAGAACACACTTTTCCAAGCCTGTTGGAAGGCATTTGCAGTTTCATTTCGCGTCTAATTTCCCAAACCAAACTGCTTGCAGCTCTAACTCCCTTCTAACTACCACTTCTTCGGTTCAGTGAGATATGCTGGATTCTAAACGGAGAAGCTTCTCTGACGCTTTTTCACAGAGATTTTGAAACTGAAATCTCCCATGCCGTTTCCACCATAGGCAGCAATGGGCTTCCCCATAGAACTTGCCAACCTGAATTCCTACAGGCTAGATGTGAGAGGCACATTCTGCTGCTTCCTCCCTTAGAGTTAAACTTGCTTCTGAAAGCTCAACCTCCGGGGAGTCTGTTTGGCAGAGATATAGAACACACTTTTCCAAGCCTGTTGGAAGGCATTTGCAGTTTCATTTCGCAACTAATTTCCCAAACCAAACTGCTTGCAGCTCTAACTGCCTTCTAACTACCACTTCTTCGGTTCAGTGAGATATGCTGGATTCTAAACGGAGAAGCTTCTCTGACGCTTTTTCACAGAGATTTTGAAACTGAAATCTCCCATGCCGTTTCCACCATAGGCAGCAATGGGCTTCCCCATAGAACTTGCCAACCTAAATTCCTACAGGCTAGATGTGAGAGGCACATTCTGCTGCTTCCTCCCTAAGAGTTAAGCTTGCTTCTGAAAGCTCAACCTCCGGGGAGTCTGTTTGGCAGAGATATAGAACACACTTTTCCAAGCCTGTTGAAAGGCCTTTGCAGTGTCATTTCGCATCTAATTTCCCAAACCAAACTGCTTGCAGCTCTAACTCCCTTCTAACTACCACTTCTTCGGTTCAGTGAGATATGCTGGATTCTAAACGGAGAAGCTTCTCTGACGCTTTTTCACAGAGATTTTGAAACTGAAATCTCCCATGCCGTTTCCACCATAGGCAGCAATGGGCTTCCCCATAGAACTTGCCAACCTGAATTCCTACAGGCTAGATGTGAGAGGCACATTCTGCTGCTTCCTCCCTCAGAGTTAAACTAGCTTCTGAAAGCTCAAACTCCAGGGAGTCTGTTTGGCAGAGATATAGAACACACTGTTCAAAGCCTGTTGGAAGTCATTTGCACTGTCATTTCGCATCTAATTTCCCAAACCAAACTGCTTGCAGCTCTAACTCCCTTCTAACTACCACTTCTTCGGTTCAGTGAGATATGCTGGATTCTAAACGGAGAAGCTTCTTTGACGCTTTTTCACAGAGATTTTGAAACTGAAATCTCCCATGCCGTTTCCACCATAGGCAGCAATGGGCTTCCCCATAGAACTTGCCAACCTGAATTCCTACAGGCTAGATGTGAGAGGCACATTCTGCTGCTTCCTCCCTTAGAGTTAAACTTGCTTCTGAACGCTCAACCTCCGGGGAGTCTGTTTGGCAGAGATATAGAACACACTTTTCCAAGCCTGTTGGAAGGCATTTGCAGTTTCATTTCGCGTCTAATTTCACAAACCAAACTGCTTGCAGCTCTAACTCCCTTCTAACTACCACTTCTTCGGTTCAGTGAGATATGCTGGATTCTAAACGGAGAAGCTTCTCTGACGCTTTTTCACAGAGATTTTGAAACTGAAATCTCCCATGCCGTTTCCACCTTAGGCAGCAATGGGCTTCCCCATAGAACTTGCCAACCTGAATTCCTACAGGCTAGATGTGAGAGGCACATTCTGCTGCTTTCTCCCTTAGAGTTAAACTGGCTTCTGAAAGCTCAACCTCCGGGGAGTCTGTTTGGCAGAGATATAAAACACACTTTTCCAAGCCTGTTGGAAGGCATTTGCAGTTTCATTTCGCGTCTAATTTCCCAAACCAAACTGCTTGCAGCTCTAACTCCCTTCTAACTACCACTTCTTCGGTTCAGTGAGATATGCTGGATTCTAAACGGAGAAGCTTCTCTGACGCTTTTTCACAGAGATTTTGAAACTGAAATCTCCCATGCCGTTTCCACCTTAGGCAGTAATGGGCTTCCCCATAGAACTTGCCAACCTGAATTCCTACAGGCTAGATGTGAGAGGCACATTCTGCTGCTTCCTCCCTTAGAGTTAAACTGGCTTCTGAAAGCTCAACCTCCGGGGAGTCTGTTTGGCAGAGATATAGAACACACTTTTCCAAGCCTGTTGGAAGGCATTTGCAGTTTCATTTCGCGTCTAATTTCCCAAACCAAACTGCTTGCAGCTCTAACTCCCTTCTAACTACCACTTCTTCGGTTCAGTGAGATATGCTGGATTCTAAACGGAGAAGCTTCTCTGACGCTTTTTCACAGAGATTTTGAAACTGAAATCTCCCATGCCGTTTCCACCATAGGCAGCAATGGGCTTCCCCATAGAACTTGCCAACCTGAATTCCTACAGGCTAGATGTGAGAGGCACATTCTGGTGCTTCCTCCCTTAGAGTTAAACTTGCTTCTGAAAGCTCAACCTCCGGGGAGTTTGTTTGGCAGAGATATAGAACACACTTTTCCAAGCCTGTTGGAAGGCATTTGCAGTTTCATTTCGCGTCTAATTTCCCAAACCAAACTGCTTGCAGCTCTAATTCCCTTCTAACTACCACTTTTTCGGTTCAGTGAGATATGCTGGATTCTAAACGGAGAAGCTTCTCTGACGCTTTTTCACAGAGATTTTGAAACTGAAATCTCCCATGCCATTTCCACCATAGGCAGCAATGGGCTTCCCCATAGAACTTGCCAACCTGAATTCCTACAGGCTAGATGTGAGAGGCACATTCTGCTGCTTCCTCCCTTAGAGTTAAACTAGCTTCTGAAAGCTCAACCTCCGGGGAGTCTGTTTGGCAGAGATATAGAACACACTTTTCCAAGCCTGTTGGAAGGCATTTGCAGTTTCATTTCGCAACTAATTTCCCAAACCAAACTGCTTGCAGCTCTAACTGCCTTCTAACTACCACTTCTTCGGTTCAGTGAGATATGCTGGATTCTAAACGGAGAAGCTTCTCTGACGCTTTTTCACAGAGATTTTCAAACTGAAATCTCCCATGCCGTTTCCACCATAGGCAGCAATGGGCTTCCCCAAAGAACTTGCCAACCTGAATTCCTACAGGCTAGATGTGAGAGGCACATTCTGCTGCTTTCTCCCTTAGAGTTAAACTAGCTTCTGAAAGCTCAACCTCCGGGGAGTTTGTTTGGCAGAGATATAGAACACACTTTTCCAAGCCTGTTGGAAGGCATTTGCAGTTTCATTTCGCGTCTAATTTCCCAAACCAAACTGCTTGCAGCTCTAACTCCCTTCTAACTACCACTTCTTCGGTTCAGTGAGATATGCTGGATTCTAAACGGAGAAGCTTCTCTGACGCTTTTTCACAGAGATTTTGAAGCTGAAATCTCCCATGCCGTTTCCACCATAGGCAGCAATGGGCTTCCCCATAGAACTTGCCAACCTGAATTCCTACAGGGTAGATGTGAGAGGCACATTCTGCTGCTTCCTCCCTTAGAGTTAAACTTGCTTCTGAAAGCTCAACCTCCGGGGAGTCTGTTTGGCAAAGATATAGAACACACTTTTCCAAGCCTGTTGGAAGGCATTTGCAGTTTCATTTCGCGTCTAATTTCCCAAACCAAACTGCTTGCAGCTCTAACTCCCTTCTAACTAACACTTCTTCGGTTCAGTGAGATATGCTGGATTCTAAACGGAGAAGCTTCTCTGACGCTGTTTCACAGAGATTTTGAAACTGAAATTTCCAAACCCGTTTCCAACGAAGGCGCCAATGGGCTTCCCCATAGAACTTGCCAACCTGAATTCCTACAGGCTAGATGTGAGAGGCACATTCTGCTGCTTCCTCCCTTAGAGTTAAACTTGCTTCTGAAAGCTCAACCTCCGGGGAGTCTGTTTGGCAGAGATATAGAACACACTTTTCCAAGCCTGTTGGAAGGCATTTGCAGTTTCATTTCGCGTCTAATTTCCCAAACCAAACTGCTTGCAGCTCTAACTCCCTTCTAACTACCACTTCTTCGGTTCAGTGAGATATGCTGGATTCTAAACGGAGAAGCTTCTCTGACGCTTTTTCACAGAGATTTTGAAACTGAAATCTCCCATGCCGTTTCCACCATAGGCAGCAATGGGCTTCCCCATAGAACTTGCCAACCTGAATTCCTACAGGCTAGATGTGAGAGGCACATTCTGCTGCTTCCTCCCTTAGAGTTAAACTAGCTTCTGAAAGCTCAACCTCCGGGGAGTTTGTTTGGCAGAGATATAGAACACACTTTTCCAAGCCTGTTGGAAGGCATTTGCAGTTTCATTTCGCGTCTAATTTCCCAAACCAAACTGCTTGCAGCTCTAACTCCCTTCTAACTACCACTTCTTCGGTTCAGTGAGATATGCTGGATTCTAAACGGAGAAGCTTCTCTGACGCTTTTTCACAGAGATTTTGAAACTGAAATCTCCCATGCCGTTTCCACCTTAGGCAGCAATGGGCTTCCCCATAGAACTTGCCAACCTGAATTCCTACAGGCTAGATGTGAGAGGCACATTCTGCTGCTTCCTCCCTTAGAGTTAAACTGGCTTCTGAAAGCTCAACCTCCGGGGAGTCTGTTTGGCAGAGATATAAAACACACTTTTCCAAGCCTGTTGGAAGGCATTTGCAGTTTCATTTCGCGTCTAATTTCCCAAACCAAACTGCTTGCAACTCTAACTCCCTTCTAACTACCACTTCTTCGGTTCAGTGAGATATGCTGGATTCTAAACGGAGAAGCTTCTCTGACGCTTTTTCACAGAGATTTTGAAACTGAAATCTCCCATGCCGTTTCCACCATAGGCAGCAATGGGCTTCCCCATAGAACTTGCCAACCTGAATTCCTACAGGCTAGATGTGAGAGGCACATTCTGCTGCTTTCTCCCTTAGAGTTAAACTAGCTTCTGAAAGCTCAACCTCCGGGGAGTTTGTTTGGCAGAGATATAGAACACACTTTTCCAAGCCTGTTGGAAGGCATTTGCAGTTTCATTTCGTGTCTAATTTCCCAAACCAAACTGCTTGCAGCTCTAACTCCCTTCTAACTAATACTTCTTCGGTTCAGTGAGATATGCTGGATTCTAAACGGAGAAGCTTCTCTGACGCTTTTTCACAGAGATTTTGAAGCTGAAATCTCCCTTGCCGTTTCCACCATAGGCAGCAATGGGCTTCCCCATAGAACTTGCCAACCTGAATTCCTACAGGCTAGATGTGAGAGGCACATTCTGGTGCTTCCTCCCTTAGAGTTAAACTTGCTTCTGAAAGCTCAACCTCCGGGGAGTTTGTTTGGCAGAGATATAGAACACACTTTTCCAAGCCTGTTGGAAGGCATTTGCAGTTTCATTTCGCGTCTAATTTCCCAAACCAAACTGCTTGCAGCTCTAATTCCCTTCTAACTACCACTTTTTCGGTTCAGTGAGATATGCTGGATTCTAAACGGAGAAGCTTCTCTGACGCTTTTTCACAGAGATTTTGAAACTGAAATCTCCCATGCCATTTCCACCATAGGCAGCAATGGGCTTCCCCATAGAACTTGCCAACCTGAATTCCTACAGGCTAGATGTGAGAGGCACATTCTGCTGCTTCCTCCCTTAGAGTTAAACTAGCTTCTGAAAGCTCAACCTCCGGGGAGTCTGTTTGGCAGAGATATAGAACACACTTTTCCAAGCCTGTTGGAAAGCATTTGCAGTTTCATTTCGCAACTAATTTCCCAAACCAAACTGCTTGCAGCTCTAACTGCCTTCTAACTACCACTTCTTCGGTTCAGTGAGATATGCTGGATTCTAAACGGAGAAGCTTCTCTGACGCTTTTTCACAGAGATTTTGAAACTGAAATCTCCCATGCCGTTTCCACCATAGGCAGCAATGGGCTTCCCCATAGAACTTGCCAACCTAAATTCCTACAGGCTAGATGTGAGAGGCACATTCTGCTGCTTCCTCCCTAACAGTTAAGCTTGCTTCTGAAAGCTCAACCTCCGGGGAATCTGTTTGGCAGAGATATAGAACACACTTTTCCAAGCCTGTTGAAAGGCCTTTGCAGTGTCATTTCGCATCTAATTTCCCAAACCAAACTGCTTGCAGCTCTAACTCCCTTCTAACTACCACTTCTTCGGTTCAGTGAGATATGCTGGATTCTAAACGGAGAAGCTTCTCTGACGCTTTTTCACAGAGATTTTGAAACTGAAATCTCCCATGCCGTTTCCACCATAGGCAGCAAAGGGCTTCCCCAAAGAACTTGCCAACCTGAATTCCTACAGGCTAGATGTGAGAGGCACATTCTGCTGCTTTCTTCCTTAGAGATAAACTAGCTTCTGAAAGCTCAACCTCCGGGGAGTTTGTTTGGCAGTGATATAGAACACACTTTTCCAAGCCTGTTGGAAGGCATTTGCAGTTTCATTTCGCGTCTAACTTCCCAAACCAAACTGCTTGCAGCTCTAACTCCCTTCTAACTACCACTTCTTCGGTTCAGTGAGATATGCTGGATTCTAAACGGAGAAGCTTCTCTGACGCTTTTTCACAGAGATTTTGAAGCTGAAATCTCCCATGCCGTTTCCACCATAGGCAGCAATGGGCTTCCCCATAGAACTTGCCAACCTGAATTCCTACAGGGTAGATGTGAGAGGCACATTCTGCTGCTTCCTCCCTTAGAGTTAAACTTGCTTCTGAAAGCTCAACCTCCGGGGAGTCTGTTTGGCAGAGATATAGAACACACTTTTCCAAGCCTGTTGGAAGGCATTTGCAGTTTCATTTCGCGTCTAATTTCCCAAACCAAACTGCTTGCAGCTCTAACTCCCTTCTAACTACCACTTCTTCGGTTCAGTGAGATATGCTGGATTCTAAACGGAGAAGCTTCTCTGACGCTTTTTCACAGAGATTTTGAAACTGAAATCTCCCATGCCGTTTCCACCATAGGCAGCAATGGGCTTCCCCATAGAACTTGCCAACCTGAATTCCTACAGGCTAGATGTGAGAGGCACATTCTGCTGCTTCCTCCCTTAGAGTTAAACTAGCTTCTGAAAGCTCAACCTCCGGGGAGTTTGTTTGGCAGAGATATAGAACACACTTTTCCAAGCCTGTTGGAAGGCATTTGCAGTTTCATTTCGCGTCTAATTTCCCAAACCAAACTGCTTGCAGCTCTAACTCCCTTCTAACTACCACTTCTTCGGTTCAGTGAGATATGCTGGATTCTAAACGGAGAAGCTTCTCTGACGCTTTTTCACAGAGATTTTGAAACTGAAATCTCCCATGCCGTTTCCACCTTAGGCAGCAATGGGCTTCCCCATAGAACTTGCCAACCTGAATTCCTACAGGCTAGATGTGAGAGGCACATTCTGCTGCTTCCTCCCTTAGAGTTAAACTGGCTTCTGAAAGCTCAACCTCCGGGGAGTCTGTTTGGCAGAGATATAAAACACACTTTTCCAAGCCTGTTGGAAGGCATTTGCAGTTTCATTTCGCGTCTAATTTCCCAAACCAAACTGCTTGCAGCTCTAACTCCCTTCTAACTACCACTTCTTCGGTTCAGTGAGATATGCTGGATTCTAAACGGAGAAGCTTCTCTGACGCTTTTTCACAGAGATTTTGAAACTGAAATCTCCCATGCCGTTTCCACCATAGGCAGCAATGGGCTTCCCCATAGAACTTGCCAACCTGAATTCCTACAGGCTAGATGTGAGAGGCACATTCTGCTGCTTCCTCCCTTAGAGTTAAACTTGCTTCTGAAAGCTCAACCTCCGGGGAGTTTGTTTGGCAGAGATATAGAACACACTTTTCCAAGCCTGTTGGAAGGCATTTGCAGTTTCATTTCGCGTCTAATTTCCCAAACCAAACTGCTTGCAGCTCTAACTCCCTTCTAACTACCACTTCTTCGGTTCAGTGAGATATGCTGGATTCTAAACGGAGAAGCTTCTCTGACGCTTTTTTACAGAGATTTTGAAACTGAAATCTCCCATGCCGTTTCCACCATAGGCAGCAATGGGCTTCCCCATAGAACTTGCCAACCTGAATTCCTACAGGCTAGATGTGAGAGGCACATTCTGCTGCTTCCTCCCTAACAGTTAAGCTTGCTTCTGAAAGCTCAACCTCCGGGGACTCTGTTTGGCAGAGATATAGAATACACTTTTCCAAGCCTGTTGGAAGGCCTTTGCAGTGTCATTTCGCATCTAATTTCCCAAACCAAACTGCTTGCAGCTCTAACTCCCTTCTAACTACCACTTCTTCGGTTCAGTGAGATATGCTGGATTCTAAACGGAGAAGCTTCTCTGACGCTTTTTCACAGAGATTTTGAAACTGAAATCTCCCATGCCGTTTCCACCTTAGGCAGTAATGGGCTTCCCCATAGAACTTGCCAACCTGAATTCCTACAGGCTAGATGTGAGAGGCACATTCTGCTGCTTCCTCCCTTAGAGTTAAACTGGCTTCTGAAAGCTCAACCTCCGGGGAGTCTGTTTGGCAGAGATATAGAACACACTTTTCCAAGCCTGTTGGAAGGCATTTGCAGTTTCATTTCGCGTCTAATTTCCCAAACCAAACTGCTTGCAGCTCTAACTCCCTTCTAACTACCACTTCTTCGGTTCAGTGAGATATGCTGGATTCTAAACGGAGAAGCTTCTCTGACGCTTTTTCACAGAGATTTTGAAACTGAAATCTCCCATGCCGTTTCCACCATAGGCAGCAATGGGCTTCCCCATAGAACTTGCCAACCTGAATTCCTACAGGCTAGATGTGAGAGGCACATTCTGGTGCTTCCTCCCTTAGAGTTAAACTTGCTTCTGAAAGCTCAACCTCCGGGGAGTTTGTTTGGCAGAGATATAGAACACACTTTTCCAAGCCTGTTGGAAGGCATTTGCAGTTTCATTTCGCGTCTAATTTCCCAAACCAAACTGCTTGCAGCTCTAATTCCCTTCTAACTACCACTTTTTCGGTTCAGTGAGATATGCTGGATTCTAAACGGAGAAGCTTCTCTGACGCTTTTTCACAGAGATTTTGAAACTGAAATCTCCCATGCCATTTCCACCATAGGCAGCAATGGGCTTCCCCATAGAACTTGCCAACCTGAATTCCTACAGGCTAGATGTGAGAGGCACATTCTGCTGCTTCCTCCCTTAGAGTTAAACTAGCTTCTGAAAGCTCAACCTCCGGGGAGTCTGTTTGGCAGAGATATAGAACACACTTTTCCAAGCCTGTTGGAAGGCATTTGCAGTTTCATTTCGCAACTAATTTCCCAAACCAAACTGCTTGCAGCTCTAACTGCCTTCTAACTACCACTTCTTCGGTTCAGTGAGATATGCTGGATTCTAAACGGAGAAGCTTCTCTGACGCTTTTTCACAGAGATTTTCAAACTGAAATCTCCCATGCCGTTTCCACCATAGGCAGCAATGGGCTTCCCCAAAGAACTTGCCAACCTGAATTCCTACAGGCTAGATGTGAGAGGCACATTCTGCTGCTTTCTCCCTTAGAGTTAAACTAGCTTCTGAAAGCTCAACCTCCGGGGAGTTTGTTTGGCAGAGATATAGAACACACTTTTCCAAGCCTGTTGGAAGGCATTTGCAGTTTCATTTCGCGTCTAATTTCCCAAACCAAACTGCTTGCGGCTCTAACTCCCTTCTAACTACCACTTCTTCGGTTCAGTGAGATATGCTGGATTCTAAACGGAGAAGCTTCTCTGACGCTTTTTCACAGAGATTTTGAAGCTGAAATCTCCCATGCCGTTTCCACCATAGGCAGCAATGGGCTTCCCCATAGAACTTGCCAACCTGAATTCCTACAGGGTAGATGTGAGAGGCACATTCTGCTGCTTCCTCCCTTAGAGTTAAACTTGCTTCTGAAAGCTCAACCTCCGGGGAGTCTGTTTGGCAAAGATATAGAACACACTTTTCCAAGCCTGTTGGAAGGCATTTGCAGTTTCATTTCGCGTCTAATTTCCCAAACCAAACTGCTTGCAGCTCTAACTCCCTTCTAACTAACACTTCTTCGGTTCAGTGAGATATGCTGGATTCTAAACGGAGAAGCTTCTCTGACGCTGTTTCACAGAGATTTTGAAACTGAAATTTCCAAACCCGTTTCCAACGAAGGCGCCAATGGGCTTCCCCATAGAACTTGCCAACCTGAATTCCTACAGGCTAGATGTGAGAGGCACATTCTGCTGCTTCCTCCCTTAGAGTTAAACTTGCTTCTGAAAGCTCAACCTCCGGGGAGTCTGTTTGGCAGAGATATAGAACACACTTTTCCAAGCCTGTTGGAAGGCATTTGCAGTTTCATTTCGCGTCTAATTTCCCAAACCAAACTGCTTGCAGCTCTAACTCCCTTCTAACTACCACTTCTTCGGTTCAGTGAGATATGCTGGATTCTAAACGGAGAAGCTTCTCTGACGCTTTTTCACAGAGATTTTGAAACTGAAATCTCCCATGCCGTTTCCACCATAGGCAGCAATGGGCTTCCCCATAGAACTTGCCAACCTGAATTCCTACAGGCTAGATGTGAGAGGCACATTCTGCTGCTTCCTCCCTTAGAGTTAAACTAGCTTCTGAAAGCTCAACCTCCGGGGAGTTTGTTTGGCAGAGATATAGAACACACTTTTCCAAGCCTGTTGGAAGGCATTTGCAGTTTCATTTCGCGTCTAATTTCCCAAACCAAACTGCTTGCAGCTCTAACTCCCTTCTAACTACCACTTCTTCGGTTCAGTGAGATATGCTGGATTCTAAACGGAGAAGCTTCTCTGACGCTTTTTCACAGAGATTTTGAAACTGAAATCTCCCATGCCGTTTCCACCTTAGGCAGCAATGGGCTTCCCCATAGAACTTGCCAACCTGAATTCCTACAGGCTAGATGTGAGAGGCACATTCTGCTGCTTCCTCCCTTAGAGTTAAACTGGCTTCTGAAAGCTCAACCTCCGGGGAGTCTGTTTGGCAGAGATATAAAACACACTTTTCCAAGCCTGTTGGAAGGCATTTGCAGTTTCATTTCGCGTCTAATTTCCCAAACCAAACTGCTTGCAGCTCTAACTCCCTTCTAACTACCACTTCTTCGGTTCAGTGAGATATGCTGGATTCTAAACGGAGAAGCTTCTCTGACGCTTTTTCACAGAGATTTTGAAACTGAAATCTCCCATGCCGTTTCCACCATAGGCAGCAATGGGCTTCCCCATAGAACTTGCCAACCTGAATTCCTACAGGCTAGATGTGAGAGGCACATTCTGCTGCTTTCTCCCTTAGAGTTAAACTAGCTTCTGAAAGCTCAACCTCCGGGGAGTTTGTTTGGCAGAGATATAGAACACACTTTTCCAAGCCTGTTGGAAGGCATTTGCAGTTTCATTTCGTGTCTAATTTCCCAAACCAAACTGCTTGCAGCTCTAACTCCCTTCTAACTAATACTTCTTCGGTTCAGTGAGATATGCTGGATTCTAAACGGAGAAGCTTCTCTGACGCTTTTTCACAGAGATTTTGAAGCTGAAATCTCCCTTGCCGTTTCCACCATAGGCAGCAATGGGCTTCCCCATAGAACTTGCCAACCTGAATTCCTACAGGCTAGATGTGAGAGGCACATTCTGCTGCTTTCTCCCTTAGAGTTAAACTAGCTTCTGAAAGCTCAACCTCCGGGGAGTTTGTTTGGCAGAGATATAGAACACACTTTTCCAAGCCTGTTGGAAGGCATTTGCAGTTTCATTTCGCGTCTAATTTCCCAAACCAAACTGCTTGCAGCTCTAACTCCCTTCTAACTACCACTTCTTCAGTTCAGTGAGATATGCTGGATTCTAAACGGAGAAGCTTCTCTGACGCTTTTTCACAGAGATTTTGAAACTGAAATCTCCCATGCCGTTTCCACCATAGGCAGCAATGGGCTTCCCCATAGAACTTGCCAACCTGAATTCCTACAGGCTAGATGTGAGAGGCACATTCTGCTGCTTCCTCCCTAAGAGTTAAGCTTGCTTCTGAAAGCTCAACCTCCGGGGAGTCTGTTTGGCAGAGATATAGAACACATTTTTCGAAGCCTGTTGGAAGGCCTTTGCAGTGTCATTTCGCATCTAATTTCCCAAACCAAACTGCTTGCAGCTCTAATTCCCTTCTAACTACCACTTCTTCGGTTCAGTGAGATATGCTGGATTCTAAACGGAGAAGCTTCTCTGACGCTTTTTCACAGAGATTTTGAAACTGAAATTTCCAAACCCGTTTCCAACGAAGGCGCCAATGGGCTTCCCCATAGAACTTGCCAACCTGAATTCCTACAGGCTAGATGTGAGAGGCACATTCTGCTGCTTCCTCCCTTTGAGTTAAACTAGCTTCTGAAAGCTCAACCTCCGGGGAGTTTGTTTGGCAGAGATATAGAACACACTTTTCCAAGCCTGTTGGAAGGCATTTGCAGTTTCATTTCGCATCTAATTTCCCAAACCAAACTGCTTGCAGCTCTAACTCCCTTCTAACTACCACTTCTTCGGTTCAGTGAGATATGGGGGATTCTAAACGGAGAAGCTTCTCTGACGCTTTTTCACAGAGATTTTGAAACTGAAATCTCCCATGCCGTTTCCACCATAGGCAGCAATGGGCTTCCCCATAGAACTTGCCAACCTGAATTCCTACAGGCTAGATGTGAGAGGCACATTCTGCTGCTTCCTCCCTAAGAGTTAAGCTTGCTTCTGAAAGCTCAACCTCCGGGGACTCTGTTTGGCACAGATATAGAACACACTTTTCCAAGCCTGTTGGAAGGCCTTTGCAGTGTCATTTCGCATTTAATATCCCAAACCAAACTGCTTGCAGCTCTAACTCCCTTCTAACTACCACTTCTTCGGTTCAGTGAGATATGCTGGATTCTAAACGGAGAAGCTTCTCTGACGCTTTTTCACAGAGATTTTGAAACTGAAATCTCCCATGCCGTTTCCACCATAGGCAGCAATGGGCTTCCCCATAGAACTTGCCAACCTGAATTCCTACAGGCTAGATGTGAGAGGCACATTCTGCTGCTTCCTCCCTTAGAGTTAAACTTGCTTCTGAAAGCTCAACCTCCGGGGAGTTTGTTTGGCAGAGATATAGAACACACTTTTCCAAGCCTGTTGGAAGGCATTTGCAGTTTCATTTCGCGTCTAATTTCCCAAACCAAACTGCTTGCAGCTCTAACTCCCTTCTAACTACCACTTCTTCGGTTCAGTGAGATATGCTGGATTCTAAACGGAGAAGCTTCTCTGACGCTTTTTCACAGAGATTTTGAAACTGAAATTTCCAAACCAGTTTCCAAGGAAGGCGCCAATGGGCTTCCCCATAGAACTTGCCAACCTGAATTCCTACACGCTAGATGTGAGAGGCACATTCTGCTGCTTCCTCCCTAAGAGTTAAGCTTGCTTCTGAAAGCTCAACCTCCGGGGAGTCTGTTTGGCAGAGATATAGAACACACTTTTCCAAGCCTGTTGGAAGGCCTTTGCAGTGTCATTTCGCATCTAATTTCCCAAACCAAACTGCTTGCAGCTCTAACTCCCTTCTAACTACCACTTCTTCGGTTCAGTGAGATATGCTGGATTCTAAACGGAGAAGCTTCTCTGACGCTTTTTCACAGAGATTTTGAAACTGAAATTTCCAAACCCGTTTCCAACGAAGGCGCCAATGGGCTTCCCCATAGAACTTGCCAACCTGAATTCCTACAGGCTAGATGTGAGAGGCACATTCTGCTGCTTCCTCCCTTAGAGTTAAACTTGCTTCTGAAAGCTCAACCTCCGGGGAGTTTGTTTGGCAGAGATATAGAACACACTTTTCCAAGCCTGTTGGAAGGCATTTGCAGTTTCATTTCGCGTCTAATTTCCCAAACCAAACTGCTTGCAGCTCTAACTGCCTTCTAACTACCACTTCTTCGGTTCAGTGAGATATGCTGGATTCTAAACGGAGAAGCTTCACTGACGCTTTTTCACAGAGATTTTGAAACTGAAATCTCCCATGCTGTTTCCATCATAGCCAGCAATGGGCTTCCCCATAGAACTTGCCAACCTGAATTCCTACAGGCTAGATGTGAGAGGCACATTCTGCTGCTTCCTCCCTTAGAGTTAAACTAGCTTCTGAAAGCTCAACCTCCAGGGAGTCTGTTTGGCAGAGATATAGAACACACTTTTCCAAGCCTGTTGGAAGGCATTTGCAGTTTCATTTCGCGTCTAATTTCCCAAACCAAACTGCTTGCAGCTCTAACTCCCTTCTAACTACCACTTCTTCGGTTCAGTGAGATATGCTGGATTCTAAACGGAGAAGCTTCTCTGACGCTTTTTCACAGAGATTTTGAAACTGAAATCTCCCATGCCGTTTCCACCATAGGCAGCAATGGGCTTCCCCATAGAACTTGCCAACCTGAATTCCTACAGGCTAGATGTGAGAGGCACATTCTGCTGCTTCCTCCCTAAGAGTTAAGCTTGCTTCTGAAAGCTCAACCTCCGGGGAGTCTGTTTGGCAGAGATATAGAACACACTTTTCCAAGCCTGTTGGAAGGCCTTTGCAGTGTCATTTCGCATCTAATTTCCCAAACCAAACTGCTTGCAGCTCTAACTCCCTTCTAACTACCACTTCTTCGGTTCAGTGAGATATGCTGGATTCTAAACGGAGAAGCTTCTCTGACGCTTTTTCACAGAGATTTTGAAACTGAAATTTCCAAACCCGTTTCCAACGAAGGCGCCAATGGGCTTCCCCATAGAACTTGCCAACCTGAATTCCTACAGGCTAGATGTGAGAGGCACATTCTGCTGCTTCCTCCCTTAGAGTTAAACTAGCTTCTGAAAGCTCAACCTCCAGGGAGTCTGTTTGGCAGAGATATAGAACACACTTTTCCAAGCCTGTTGGAAGGCATTTGCAGTTTCATTTCGCGTCTAATTTCCCAAACCAAACTGCTTGCAGCTCTAACTGCCTTCTAACTACCACTTCTTCGGTTCAGTGAGATATGCTGGATTCTAAACGGAGAAGCTTCTCTGACGCTTTTTCACAGAGATTTTGAAACTGAAATCTCCCATGCCGTTTCCACCATAGGCAGCAATGGGCTTCCCCATAGAACTTGCCAACCTGAATTCCTACAGGCTAGACGTGAGAGGCACATTCTGCTGCTTCCTCCCTAAGAGTTAAGCTTGCTTCTGAAAGCTCAACCTCCGGGGAGTCTGTTTGGCAGAGATATAGAACACACTTTTCCAAGCCTGTTGGAAGGCCTTTGCAGTGTCATTTCGCATCTAATTTCCCAAACCAAACTGCTTGCAGCTCTAACTCCCTTCTAACTACCACTTCTTCGGTTCAGTGAGATATGCTGGATTCTAAACGGAGAAGCTTCTCTGACGCTTTTTCACAGAGATTTTGAAACTGAAATCTCCCATGCCGTTTCCACCATAGGCAGCAATGGGCTTCCCCATAGAACTTGCCAACCTGAATTCCTACAGGCTAGATGTGAGAGGCACATTCTGCTGCTTCCTCCCTTAGAGTTAAACTTGCTTCTGAAAGCTCAACCTCCGGGGAGTTTGTTTGGCAGAGATATAGAACACACTTTTCCAAGCCTGTTGGAAGGCATTTGCAGTTTCATTTCGCGTCTAATTTCCCAAACCAAACTGCTTGCAGCTCTAACTGCCTTCTAACTACCACTTCTTCGGTTCAGTGAGATATGCTGGATTCTAAACGGAGAAGCTTCTCTGACGCTTTTTCACAGAGATTTTGAAACTGAAATCTCCCATGCTGTTTCCACCATAGCCAGCAATGGGCTTCCCCATAGAACTTGCCAACCTGAATTCCTACAGGCTAGATGTGAGAGGCACATTCTGCTGCTTCCTCCCTTAGAGTTAAACTAGCTTCTGAAAGCTCAACCTCCAGGGAGTCTGTTTGGCAGAGATATAGAACACACTTTTCCAAGCCTGTTGGAAGGCATTTGCAGTTTCATTTCGCGTCTAATTTCCCAAACCAAACTGCTTGCAGCTCTAACTCCCTTCTAACTACCACTTCTTCGGTTCAGTGAGATATGCTGGATTCTAAACGGAGAAGCTTCTCTGACGCTTTTTCACAGAGATTTTGAAACTGAAATTTCCAAACCAGTTTCCAAGGAAGGCGCCAATGGGCTTCCCCATAGAACTTGCCAACCTGAATTCCTACAGGCTAGATGTGAGAGGCACATTCTGCTGCTTCCTCCCTAAGAGTTAAGCTTGCTTCTGAAAGCTCAACCTCTGGGGAGTCTGTTTGGCAGAGATATAGAACACACTTTTCCAAGCCTGTTGGAAGGCCTTTGCAGTGTCATTTCGCATCTAATTTCCCAAACCAAACTGCTTGCAGCTCTAACTCCCTTCTAACTACCACTTCTTCGGTTCAGTGAGATATGCCGGATTCTTAACGGAGAAGCTTCTCTGACGCTTTTTCACAGAGATTTTGAAACTGAAATCTCCCATGCCGTTTCCATCGTAGGCAGCAATGGGCTTCCCCATAGAACTTGCCAACCTGAATTCCTACAGGCTAGATGTGAGAGGCACATTCTGCTGCTTCCTCCCTAAAAGTTAAGCTTGCTTCTGAAAGCTCAACCTCCGGGGACTCTGTTTGGCACAGATATAGAACACACTTTTCCAAGCCTGTTGGAAGGCCTTTGCAGTGTCATTTCGCATCTAATTTCCCAAACCAAACTGCTTGCAGCTCTAACTCCCTTCTAACTACCACTTCTTCGGTTCAGTGAGATATGCTGGATTCTAAACGGAGAAGCCTCTCTGACGCTTTTTCACAGAGATTTTGAAACTGAAATCTCCCATGCCGTTTCCACCATAGGCAGCAATGGACTTCCCCATAGAACTTGCCAACCTGAATTCCTAAAGGCTAGATGTGAGAGGCACATTCTGCTGCTTCCTCCCTTAGAGTTAAACTTGCTTCTGAAAGCTCAACCTCCGGGGAGTTTGTTTGGCAGAGATATAGAACACACTTTTCCAAGCCTGTTGGAAGGCATTTGCAGTTTCATTTCGCGTCTAATTTCCCAAACCAAACTGCTTGCAGCTCTAACTCCCTTCTAACTACCACTTCTTCGGTTCAGTGAGATATGCTGGATTCTAAACGGAGAAGCTTCTCTGACGCTTTTTCACAGAGATTTTGAAACTGAAATCTCCCATGCCGTTTCCACCATAGGCAGCAATGGGCTTCCCCATAGAACTTGCCAATCTGAATTCCTAAAGGCTAGATGTGAGAGGCACATTCTGCTGCTTCCTCCCTTAGAGTTAAACTAGCTTCTGAAAGCTCAACCTCCGGGGAGTTTGTTTGGCAGAGATATAGAACACACTTTTCCAAGCCTGTTGGAAGGCATTTGCAGTTTCATTTCGCGTCTAATTTCCCAAACCAAACTGCTTGCAGCTCTAACTGCCTTCTAACTACCATTTCTTCGGTTCAGTGAGATATGCTGGATTCTAAACGGAGAAGCTTCTCTGACGCTTTTTCACAGAGATTTTGAAACTGAAATTTCCAAACCCGTTTCCAACGAAGGCGCCAATGGGCTTCCCCATAGAACTTGCCAACCTGAATTCCTACAGGCTAGATGTGAGAGGCACATTCTGCTGCTTCCTCCCTTAGAGTTAAACTTGCTTCTGAAAGCTCAACCTCCGGGGAATTTGTTTGGCAGAGATATAGAACACACTTTTCCAAGCCTGTTGGAAGGCATTTGCAGTTTCATTTCGCGTCTAATTTCCCAAACCAAACTGCTTGCAGCTCTAACTCCCTTCTAACTACAACTTCTTCGGTTCAGTGAGATATGCTTGATTCTAAACGGAGAAGCTTCTCTGAAGCTTTTTCACAGAGATTTTGAAACTGAAATCTCCCATGCCGTTTCCACCATAGGCAGCAATGGGCTTCCCCATAGAACTTGCCAACCTGAATTCCTACAGGCTAGATGTGAGAGGCACATTCTGCTGCTTCCTCCCTTAGAGTTAAACTAGCTTCTGAAAGCTCAACCTCCGGGGAGTTTGTTTGGCAGAGATATAGAACATACTTTTCCAAGTCTGTTGGAAGGCATTTGCAGTTTCATTTCGCGTCTAATTTCCCAAACCAAACTGCTTGCAGCTCTAACTGCCTTCTAACTACCACTTCTTCGGTTCAGTGAGATATGCTGGATTCTAAACGGAGAAGCTTCTCTGACGCTTTTTCACAGAGATTTTGAAACTGAAATCTCCCATGCTGTTTCCACCATAGGCAGCAATGGGCTTCCCCATAGAACTTGCCAACCTGAATTCCTACAGGCTAGATGTGAGAGGCACATTCTGCTGCTTCCTCCCTTAGAGTTAAACTTGCTTCTGAAAGCTCAACCTCCGGGGAATTTGTTTGGCAGAGATATAGAACACACTTTTCCAAGCCTGTTGGAAGGCATTTGCAGTTTCATTTCGCGTCTAATTTCCCAAACCGAACTGCTTGCAGCTCTAACTGCCTTCTAACTACCACTTCTTCGGTTCAGTGAGATATGCTGGATTCTAAACGGAGAAGCTTCTCTGACGCTTTTTCACAGAGATTTTGAAACTGAAATCTCCCATGCCGTTTCCACCATAGGCAGCAATGGGCTTCCCCATAGAACTTGCCAACCTAAATTCCTACAGGCTAGATGTGAGAGGCACATTCTGCTGCTTCCTCCCTAACAGTTAAGCTTGCTTCTGAAAGCTCAACCTCCGGGGAATCTGTTTGGCAGAGATATAGAACACACTTTTCCAAGCCTGTTGAAAGGCCTTTGCAGTTTCATTTCGCGTCTAATTTCCCAAACCAAACTGCTTGCAGCTCTAACTGCCTTCTAACTACCACTTCTTCGGTTCAGTGAGATATGCTGGATTCTAAACGGAGAAGCTTCTCTGACGCTTTTTCACAGAGATTTTGAAACTGAAATCTCCCATGCTGTTTCCACCATAGGCAGCAATGGGCTTCCCCATAGAACTTGCCAACCTGAATTCCTACAGGCTAGATGTGAGAGGCACATTCTGCTGCTTCCTCCCTTAGAGTTAAACTTGCTTCTGAAAGCTCAACCTCCGGGGAATTTGTTTGGCAGAGATATAGAACACACTTTTCCAAGCCTGTTGGAAGGCATTTGCAGTTTCATTTCGCGTCTAATTTCCCAAACCGAACTGCTTGCAGCTCTAACTGCCTTCTAACTACCACTTCTTCGGTTCAGTGAGATATGCTGGATTCTAAACGGAGAAGCTTCTCTGACGCTTTTTCACAGAGATTTTGAAACTGAAATCTCCCATGCCGTTTCCACCATAGGCAGCAATGGGCTTCCCCATAGAACTTGCCAACCTAAATTCCTACAGGCTAGATGTGAGAGGCACATTCTGCTGCTTCCTCCCTAACAGTTAAGCTTGCTTCTGAAAGCTCAACCTCCGGGGAATCTGTTTGGCAGAGATATAGAACACACTTTTCCAAGCCTGTTGAAAGGCCTTTGCAGTGTCATTTCGCATCTAATTTCCCAAACCAAACTGCTTGCAGCTCTAACTCCCTTCTAACTACCACTTCTTCGGTTCAGTGAGATATGCTGGATTCTAAACGGAGAAGCTTCTCTGACGCTTTTTCACAGAGATTTTGAAACTGAAATCTCCCATGCCGTTTCCACCATAGGCAGCAAAGGGCTTCCCCAAAGAACTTGCCAACCTGAATTCCTACAGGCTAGATGTGAGAGGCACATTCTGCTGCTTTCTTCCTTAGAGATAAACTAGCTTCTGAAAGCTCAACCTCCGGGGAGTTTGTTTGGCAGTGATATAGAACACACTTTTCCAAGCCTGTTGGAAGGCATTTGCAGTTTCATTTCGCGTCTAACTTCCCAAACCAAACTGCTTGCAGCTCTAACTCCCTTCTAACTACCACTTCTTCGGTTCAGTGAGATATGCTGGATTCTAAACGGAGAAGCTTCTCTGACGCTTTTTCACAGAGATTTTGAAGCTGAAATCTCCCATGCCGTTTCCACCATAGGCAGCAATGGGCTTCCCCATAGAACTTGCCAACCTGAATTCCTACAGGGTAGATGTGAGAGGCACATTCTGCTGCTTCCTCCCTTAGAGTTAAACTTGCTTCTGAAAGCTCAACCTCCGGGGAGTCTGTTTGGCAGAGATATAGAACACACTTTTCCAAGCCTGTTGGAAGGCATTTGCAGTTTCATTTCGCGTCTAATTTCCCAAACCAAACTGCTTGCAGCTCTAACTCCCTTCTAACTACCACTTCTTCGGTTCAGTGAGATATGCTGTATTCTAAACGGAGAAGCTTCTCTGACGCTTTTTCACAGAGATTTTGAAACTGAAATCTCCCATGCCGTTTCCACCATAGGCAGCAATGGGCTTCCCCATAGAACTTGCCAACCTGAATTCCTACAGGCTAGATGTGAGAGGCACATTCTGCTGCTTCCTCCCTTAGAGTTAAACTAGCTTCTGAAAGCTCAACCTCCGGGGAGTTTGTTTGGCAGAGATATAGAACACACTTTTCCAAGCCTGTTGGAAGGCATTTGCAGTTTCATTTCGCGTCTAATTTCCCAAACCAAACTGCTTGCAGCTCTAACTCCCTTCTAACTACCACTTCTTCGGTTCAGTGAGATATGCTGGATTCTAAACGGAGAAGCTTCTCTGACGCTTTTTCACAGAGATTTTGAAACTGAAATCTCCCATGCCGTTTCCACCTTAGGCAGCAATGGGCTTCCCCATAGAACTTGCCAACCTGAATTCCTACAGGCTAGATGTGAGAGGCACATTCTGCTGCTTCCTCCCTTAGAGTTAAACTGGCTTCTGAAAGCTCAACCTCCGGGGAGTCTGTTTGGCAGAGATATAAAACACACTTTTCCAAGCCTGTTGGAAGGCATTTGCAGTTTCATTTCGCGTCTAATTTCCCAAACCAAACTGCTTGCAGCTCTAACTCCCTTCTAACTACCACTTCTTCGGTTCAGTGAGATATGCTGGATTCTAAACGGAGAAGCTTCTCTGACGCTTTTTCACAGAGATTTTGAAACTGAAATCTCCCATGCCGTTTCCACCATAGGCAGCAATGGGCTTCCCCATAGAACTTGCCAACCTGAATTCCTACAGGCTAGATGTGAGAGGCACATTCTGCTGCTTCCTCCCTTAGAGTTAAACTTGCTTCTGAAAGCTCAACCTCCGGGGAGTTTGTTTGGCAGAGATATAGAACACACTTTTCCAAGCCTGTTGGAAGGCATTTGCAGTTTCATTTCGCGTCTAATTTCCCAAACCAAACTGCTTGCAGCTCTAACTCCCTTCTAACTACCACTTCTTCGGTTCAGTGAGATATGCTGGATTCTAAACGGAGAAGCTTCTCTGACGCTTTTTTACAGAGATTTTGAAACTGAAATCTCCCATGCCGTTTCCACCATAGGCAGCAATGGGCTTCCCCATAGAACTTGCCAACCTGAATTCCTACAGGCTAGATGTGAGAGGCACATTCTGCTGCTTCCTCCCTAACAGTTAAGCTTGCTTCTGAAAGCTCAACCTCCGGGGACTCTGTTTGGCAGAGATATAGAATACACTTTTCCAAGCCTGTTGGAAGGCCTTTGCAGTGTCATTTCGCATCTAATTTCCCAAACCAAACTGCTTGCAGCTCTAACTCCCTTCTAACTACCACTTCTTCGGTTCAGTGAGATATGCTGGATTCTAAACGGAGAAGCTTCTCTGACGCTTTTTCACAGAGATTTTGAAACTGAAATCTCCCATGCCGTTTCCACCTTAGGCAGTAATGGGCTTCCCCATAGAACTTGCCAACCTGAATTCCTACAGGCTAGATGTGAGAGGCACATTCTGCTGCTTCCTCCCTTAGAGTTAAACTGGCTTCTGAAAGCTCAACCTCCGGGGAGTCTGTTTGGCAGAGATATAGAACACACTTTTCCAAGCCTGTTGGAAGGCATTTGCAGTTTCATTTCGCGTCTAATTTCCCAAACCAAACTGCTTGCAGCTCTAACTCCCTTCTAACTACCACTTCTTCGGTTCAGTGAGATATGCTGGATTCTAAACGGAGAAGCTTCTCTGACGCTTTTTCACAGAGATTTTGAAACTGAAATCTCCCATGCCGTTTCCACCATAGGCAGCAATGGGCTTCCCCATAGAACTTGCCAACCTGAATTCCTACAGGCTAGATGTGAGAGGCACATTCTGGTGCTTCCTCCCTTAGAGTTAAACTTGCTTCTGAAAGCTCAACCTCCGGGGAGTTTGTTTGGCAGAGATATAGAACACACTTTTCCAAGCCTGTTGGAAGGCATTTGCAGTTTCATTTCGCGTCTAATTTCCCAAACCAAACTGCTTGCAGCTCTAATTCCCTTCTAACTACCACTTTTTCGGTTCAGTGAGATATGCTGGATTCTAAACGGAGAAGCTTCTCTGACGCTTTTTCACAGAGATTTTGAAACTGAAATCTCCCATGCCATTTCCACCATAGGCAGCAATGGGCTTCCCCATAGAACTTGCCAACCTGAATTCCTACAGGCTAGATGTGAGAGGCACATTCTGCTGCTTCCTCCCTTAGAGTTAAACTAGCTTCTGAAAGCTCAACCTCCGGGGAGTCTGTTTGGCAGAGATATAGAACACACTTTTCCAAGCCTGTTGGAAGGCATTTGCAGTTTCATTTCGCAACTAATTTCCCAAACCAAACTGCTTGCAGCTCTAACTGCCTTCTAACTACCACTTCTTCGGTTCAGTGAGATATGCTGGATTCTAAACGGAGAAGCTTCTCTGACGCTTTTTCACAGAGATTTTCAAACTGAAATCTCCCATGCCGTTTCCACCATAGGCAGCAATGGGCTTCCCCAAAGAACTTGCCAACCTGAATTCCTACAGGCTAGATGTGAGAGGCACATTCTGCTGCTTTCTCCCTTAGAGTTAAACTAGCTTCTGAAAGCTCAACCTCCGGGGAGTTTGTTTGGCAGAGATATAGAACACACTTTTCCAAGCCTGTTGGAAGGCATTTGCAGTTTCATTTCGCGTCTAATTTCCCAAACCAAACTGCTTGCAGCTCTAACTCCCTTCTAACTACCACTTCTTCGGTTCAGTGAGATATGCTGGATTCTAAACGGAGAAGCTTCTCTGACGCTTTTTCACAGAGATTTTGAAGCTGAAATCTCCCATGCCGTTTCCACCATAGGCAGCAATGGGCTTCCCCATAGAACTTGCCAACCTGAATTCCTACAGGGTAGATGTGAGAGGCACATTCTGCTGCTTCCTCCCTTAGAGTTAAACTTGCTTCTGAAAGCTCAACCTCCGGGGAGTCTGTTTGGCAAAGATATAGAACACACTTTTCCAAGCCTGTTGGAAGGCATTTGCAGTTTCATTTCGCGTCTAATTTCCCAAACCAAACTGCTTGCAGCTCTAACTCCCTTCTAACTAACACTTCTTCGGTTCAGTGAGATATGCTGGATTCTAAACGGAGAAGCTTCTCTGACGCTGTTTCACAGAGATTTTGAAACTGAAATTTCCAAACCCGTTTCCAACGAAGGCGCCAATGGGCTTCCCCATAGAACTTGCCAACCTGAATTCCTACAGGCTAGATGTGAGAGGCACATTCTGCTGCTTCCTCCCTTAGAGTTAAACTTGCTTCTGAAAGCTCAACCTCCGGGGAGTCTGTTTGGCAGAGATATAGAACACACTTTTCCAAGCCTGTTGGAAGGCATTTGCAGTTTCATTTCGCGTCTAATTTCCCAAACCAAACTGCTTGCAGCTCTAACTCCCTTCTAACTACCACTTCTTCGGTTCAGTGAGATATGCTGGATTCTAAACGGAGAAGCTTCTCTGACGCTTTTTCACAGAGATTTTGAAACTGAAATCTCCCATGCCGTTTCCACCATAGGCAGCAATGGGCTTCCCCATAGAACTTGCCAACCTGAATTCCTACAGGCTAGATGTGAGAGGCACATTCTGCTGCTTCCTCCCTTAGAGTTAAACTAGCTTCTGAAAGCTCAACCTCCGGGGAGTTTGTTTGGCAGAGATATAGAACACACTTTTCCAAGCCTGTTGGAAGGCATTTGCAGTTTCATTTCGCGTCTAATTTCCCAAACCAAACTGCTTGCAGCTCTAACTCCCTTCTAACTACCACTTCTTCGGTTCAGTGAGATATGCTGGATTCTAAACGGAGAAGCTTCTCTGACGCTTTTTCACAGAGATTTTGAAACTGAAATCTCCCATGCCGTTTCCACCTTAGGCAGCAATGGGCTTCCCCATAGAACTTGCCAACCTGAATTCCTACAGGCTAGATGTGAGAGGCACATTCTGCTGCTTCCTCCCTTAGAGTTAAACTGGCTTCTGAAAGCTCAACCTCCGGGGAGTCTGTTTGGCAGAGATATAAAACACACTTTTCCAAGCCTGTTGGAAGGCATTTGCAGTTTCATTTCGCGTCTAATTTCCCAAACCAAACTGCTTGCAGCTCTAACTCCCTTCTAACTACCACTTCTTCGGTTCAGTGAGATATGCTGGATTCTAAACGGAGAAGCTTCTCTGACGCTTTTTCACAGAGATTTTGAAACTGAAATCTCCCATGCCGTTTCCACCATAGGCAGCAATGGGCTTCCCCATAGAACTTGCCAACCTGAATTCCTACAGGCTAGATGTGAGAGGCACATTCTGCTGCTTTCTCCCTTAGAGTTAAACTAGCTTCTGAAAGCTCAACCTCCGGGGAGTTTGTTTGGCAGAGATATAGAACACACTTTTCCAAGCCTGTTGGAAGGCATTTGCAGTTTCATTTCGTGTCTAATTTTCCAAACCAAACTGCTTGCAGCTCTAACTCCCTTCTAACTAATACTTCTTCGGTTCAGTGAGATATGCTGGATTCTAAACGGAGAAGCTTCTCTGACGCTTTTTCACAGAGATTTTGAAGCTGAAATCTCCCTTGCCGTTTCCACCATAGGCAGCAATGGGCTTCCCCATAGAACTTGCCAACCTGAATTCCTACAGGCTAGATGTGAGAGGCACATTCTGGTGCTTCCTCCCTTAGAGTTAAACTTGCTTCTGAAAGCTCAACCTCCGGGGAGTTTGTTTGGCAGAGATATAGAACACACTTTTCCAAGCCTGTTGGAAGGCATTTGCAGTTTCATTTCGCGTCTAATTTCCCAAACCAAACTGCTTGCAGCTCTAATTCCCTTCTAACTACCACTTTTTCGGTTCAGTGAGATATGCTGGATTCTAAACGGAGAAGCTTCTCTGACGCTTTTTCACAGAGATTTTGAAACTGAAATCTCCCATGCCATTTCCACCATAGGCAGCAATGGGCTTCCCCATAGAACTTGCCAACCTGAATTCCTACAGGCTAGATGTGAGAGGCACATTCTGCTGCTTCCTCCCTTAGAGTTAAACTAGCTTCTGAAAGCTCAACCTCCGGGGAGTCTGTTTGGCAGAGATATAGAACACACTTTTCCAAGCCTGTTGGAAAGCATTTGCAGTTTCATTTCGCAACTAATTTCCCAAACCAAACTGCTTGCAGCTCTAACTGCCTTCTAACTACCACTTCTTCGGTTCAGTGAGATATGCTGGATTCTAAACGGAGAAGCTTCTCTGACGCTTTTTCACAGAGATTTTGAAACTGAAATCTCCCATGCCGTTTCCACCATAGGCAGCAATGGGCTTCCCCATAGAACTTGCCAACCTAAATTCCTACAGGCTAGATGTGAGAGGCACATTCTGCTGCTTCCTCCCTAACAGTTAAGCTTGCTTCTGAAAGCTCAACCTCCGGGGAATCTGTTTGGCAGAGATATAGAACACACTTTTCCAAGCCTGTTGAAAGGCCTTTGCAGTGTCATTTAGCATCTAATTTCCCAAACCAAACTGCTTGCAGCTCTAACTCCCTTCTAACTACCACTTCTTCGGTTCAGTGAGATATGCTGGATTCTAAACGGAGAAGCTTCTCTGACGCTTTTTCACAGAGATTTTGAAACTGAAATCTCCCATGCCGTTTCCACCATAGGCAGCAAAGGGCTTCCCCAAAGAACTTGCCAACCTGAATTCCTACAGGCTAGATGTGAGAGGCACATTCTGCTGCTTTCTTCCTTAGAGATAAACTAGCTTCTGAAAGCTCAACCTCCGGGGAGTTTGTTTGGCAGTGATATAGAACACACTTTTCCAAGCCTGTTGGAAGGCATTTGCAGTTTCATTTCGCGTCTAACTTCCCAAACCAAACTGCTTGCAGCTCTAACTCCCTTCTAACTACCACTTCTTCGGTTCAGTGAGATATGCTGGATTCTAAACGGAGAAGCTTCTCTGACGCTTTTTCACAGAGATTTTGAAGCTGAAATCTCCCATGCCGTTTCCACCATAGGCAGCAATGGGCTTCCCCATAGAACTTGCCAACCTGAATTCCTACAGGGTAGATGTGAGAGGCACATTCTGCTGCTTCCTCCCTTAGAGTTAAACTTGCTTCTGAAAGCTCAACCTCCGGGGAGTCTGTTTGGCAGAGATATAAAACACACTTTTCCAAGCCTGTTGGAAGGCATTTGCAGTTTCATTTCGCGTCTAATTTCCCAAACCAAACTGCTTGCAGCTCTAACTCCCTTCTAACTACCACTTCTTCGGTTCAGTGAGATATGCTGGATTCTAAACGGAGAAGCTTCTCTGACGCTTTTTCACAGAGATTTTGAAACTGAAATCTCCCATGCCGTTTCCACCATAGGCAGCAATGGGCTTCCCCATAGAACTTGCCAACCTGAATTCCTACAGGCTAGATGTGAGAGGCACATTCTGCTGCTTCCTCCCTTAGAGTTAAACTAGCTTCTGAAAGCTCAACCTCCGGGGAGTTTGTTTGGCAGAGATATAGAACACACTTTTCCAAGCCTGTTGGAAGGCATTTGCAGTTTCATTTCGCGTCTAATTTCCCAAACCAAACTGCTTGCAGCTCTAACTCCCTTCTAACTACCACTTCTTCGGTTCAGTGAGATATGCTGGATTCTAAACGGAGAAGCTTCTCTGACGCTTTTTCACAGAGATTTTGAAACTGAAATCTCCCATGCCGTTTCCACCTTAGGCAGCAATGGGCTTCCCCATAGAACTTGCCAACCTGAATTCCTACAGGCTAGATGTGAGAGGCACATTCTGCTGCTTCCTCCCTTAGAGTTAAACTGGCTTCTGAAAGCTCAACCTCCGGGGAGTCTGTTTGGCAGAGATATAAAACACACTTTTCCAAGCCTGTTGGAAGGCATTTGCAGTTTCATTTCGCGTCTAATTTCCCAAACCAAACTGCTTGCAGCTCTAACTCCCTTCTAACTACCACTTCTTCGGTTCAGTGAGATATGCTGGATTCTAAACGGAGAAGCTTCTCTGACGCTTTTTCACAGAGATTTTGAAACTGAAATCTCCCATGCCGTTTCCACCATAGGCAGCAATGGGCTTCCCCATAGAACTTGCCAACCTGAATTCCTACAGGCTAGATGTGAGAGGCACATTCTGCTGCTTCCTCCCTTAGAGTTAAACTTGCTTCTGAAAGCTCAACCTCCGGGGAGTTTGTTTGGCAGAGATATAGAACACACTTTTCCAAGCCTGTTGGAAGGCATTTGCAGTTTCATTTCGCGTCTAATTTCCCAAACCAAACTGCTTGCAGCTCTAACTCCCTTCTAACTACCACTTCTTCGGTTCAGTGAGATATGCTGGATTCTAAACGGAGAAGCTTCTCTGACGCTTTTTTACAGAGATTTTGAAACTGAAATCTCCCATGCCGTTTCCACCATAGGCAGCAATGGGCTTCCCCATAGAACTTGCCAACCTGAATTCCTACAGGCTAGATGTGAGAGGCACATTCTGCTGCTTCCTCCCTAACAGTTAAGCTTGCTTCTGAAAGCTCAACCTCCGGGGACTCTGTTTGGCAGAGATATAGAATACACTTTTCCAAGCCTGTTGGAAGGCCTTTGCAGTGTCATTTCGCATCTAATTTCCCAAACCAAACTGCTTGCAGCTCTAACTCCCTTCTAACTACCACTTCTTCGGTTCAGTGAGATATGCTGGATTCTAAACGGAGAAGCTTCTCTGACGCTTTTTCACAGAGATTTTGAAACTGAAATCTCCCATGCCGTTTCCACCTTAGGCAGTAATGGGCTTCCCCATAGAACTTGCCAACCTGAATTCCTACAGGCTAGATGTGAGAGGCACATTCTGCTGCTTCCTCCCTTAGAGTTAAACTGGCTTCTGAAAGCTCAACCTCCGGGGAGTCTGTTTGGCAGAGATATAGAACACACTTTTCCAAGCCTGTTGGAAGGCATTTGCAGTTTCATTTCGCGTCTAATTTCCCAAACCAAACTGCTTGCAGCTCTAATTCCCTTCTAACTACCACTTTTTCGGTTCAGTGAGATATGCTGGATTCTAAACGGAGAAGCTTCTCTGACGCTTTTTCACAGAGATTTTGAAACTGAAATCTCCCATGCCATTTCCACCATAGGCAGCAATGGGCTTCCCCATAGAACTTGCCAACCTGAATTCCTACAGGCTAGATGTGAGAGGCACATTCTGCTGCTTCCTCCCTTAGAGTTAAACTAGCTTCTGAAAGCTCAACCTCCGGGGAGTCTGTTTGGCAGAGATATAGAACACACTTTTCCAAGCCTGTTGGAAGGCATTTGCAGTTTCATTTCGCAACTAATTTCCCAAACCAAACTGCTTGCAGCTCTAACTGCCTTCTAACTACCACTTCTTCGGTTCAGTGAGATATGCTGGATTCTAAACGGAGAAGCTTCTCTGACGCTTTTTCACAGAGATTTTCAAACTGAAATCTCCCATGCCGTTTCCACCATAGGCAGCAATGGGCTTCCCCAAAGAACTTGCCAACCTGAATTCCTACAGGCTAGATGTGAGAGGCACATTCTGCTGCTTTCTCCCTTAGAGTTAAACTAGCTTCTGAAAGCTCAACCTCCGGGGAGTTTGTTTGGCAGAGATATAGAACACACTTTTCCAAGCCTGTTGGAAGGCATTTGCAGTTTCATTTCGCGTCTAATTTCCCAAACCAAACTGCTTGCAGCTCTAACTCCCTTCTAACTACCACTTCTTCGGTTCAGTGAGATATGCTGGATTCTAAACGGAGAAGCTTCTCTGACGCTTTTTCACAGAGATTTTGAAGCTGAAATCTCCCATGCCGTTTCCACCATAGGCAGCAATGGGCTTCCCCATAGAACTTGCCAACCTGAATTCCTACAGGGTAGATGTGAGAGGCACATTCTGCTGCTTCCTCCCTTAGAGTTAAACTTGCTTCTGAAAGCTCAACCTCCGGGGAGTCTGTTTGGCAAAGATATAGAACACACTTTTCCAAGCCTGTTGGAAGGCATTTGCAGTTTCATTTCGCGTCTAATTTCCCAAACCAAACTGCTTGCAGCTCTAACTCCCTTCTAACTAACACTTCTTCGGTTCAGTGAGATATGCTGGATTCTAAACGGAGAAGCTTCTCTGACGCTGTTTCACAGAGATTTTGAAACTGAAATTTCCAAACCCGTTTCCAACGAAGGCGCCAATGGGCTTCCCCATAGAACTTGCCAACCTGAATTCCTACAGGCTAGATGTGAGAGGCACATTCTGCTGCTTCCTCCCTTAGAGTTAAACTTGCTTCTGAAAGCTCAACCTCCGGGGAGTCTGTTTGGCAGAGATATAGAACACACTTTTCCAAGCCTGTTGGAAGGCATTTGCAGTTTCATTTCGCGTCTAATTTCCCAAACCAAACTGCTTGCAGCTCTAACTCCCTTCTAACTACCACTTCTTCGGTTCAGTGAGATATGCTGGATTCTAAACGGAGAAGCTTCTCTGACGCTTTTTCACAGAGATTTTGAAACTGAAATCTCCCATGCCGTTTCCACCATAGGCAGCAATGGGCTTCCCCATAGAACTTGCCAACCTGAATTCCTACAGGCTAGATGTGAGAGGCACATTCTGCTGCTTCCTCCCTTAGAGTTAAACTAGCTTCTGAAAGCTCAACCTCCGGGGAGTTTGTTTGGCAGAGATATAGAACACACTTTTCCAAGCCTGTTGGAAGGCATTTGCAGTTTCATTTCGCGTCTAATTTCCCAAACCAAACTGCTTGCAGCTCTAACTCCCTTCTAACTACCACTTCTTCGGTTCAGTGAGATATGCTGGATTCTAAACGGAGAAGCTTCTCTGACGCTTTTTCACAGAGATTTTGAAACTGAAATCTCCCATGCCGTTTCCACCTTAGGCAGCAATGGGCTTCCCCATAGAACTTGCCAACCTGAATTCCTACAGGCTAGATGTGAGAGGCACATTCTGCTGCTTCCTCCCTTAGAGTTAAACTGGCTTCTGAAAGCTCAACCTCCGGGGAGTCTGTTTGGCAGAGATATAAAACACACTTTTCCAAGCCTGTTGGAAGGCATTTGCAGTTTCATTTCGCGTCTAATTTCCCAAACCAAACTGCTTGCAGCTCTAACTCCCTTCTAACTACCACTTCTTCGGTTCAGTGAGATATGCTGGATTCTAAACGGAGAAGCTTCTCTGACGCTTTTTCACAGAGATTTTGAAACTGAAATCTCCCATGCCGTTTCCACCATAGGCAGCAATGGGCTTCCCCATAGAACTTGCCAACCTGAATTCCTACAGGCTAGATGTGAGAGGCACATTCTGCTGCTTTCTCCCTTAGAGTTAAACTAGCTTCTGAAAGCTCAACCTCCGGGGAGTTTGTTTGGCAGAGATATAGAACACACTTTTCCAAGCCTGTTGGAAGGCATTTGCAGTTTCATTTCGTGTCTAATTTCCCAAACCAAACTGCTTGCAGCTCTAACTCCCTTCTAACTAATACTTCTTCGGTTCAGTGAGATATGCTGGATTCTAAACGGAGAAGCTTCTCTGACGCTTTTTCACAGAGATTTTGAAGCTGAAATCTCCCTTGCCGTTTCCACCATAGGCAGCAATGGGCTTCCCCATAGAACTTGCCAACCTGAATTCCTACAGGCTAGATGTGAGAGGCACATTCTGGTGCTTCCTCCCTTAGAGTTAAACTTGCTTCTGAAAGCTCAACCTCCGGGGAGTCTGTTTGGCAGAGATATAGAACACACTTTTCCAAGCCTGTTTTAAGGCATTTGCAGTTTCATTTCGCGTCTAATTTCCCAAACCAAACTGCTTGCAGCTCTAACTCCCTTCTAACTAACACTTCTTCGGTTCAGTGAGATATGCTGGATTCTAAACGGAGAAGCTTCTCTGACGCTTTTTCACAGAGATTTTGAAACTGAAAATTCCAAACCCGTTTCCAACGAAGGCGCCAATGGGCTTCCCCATAGAACTTGCCAACCTGAATTGCTACAGGCTAGATGTGAGAGGCACATTCTGCTGCTTCCTCCCTTAGAGTTAAACTAGCTTCTGAAAGCTCAACCTCCGGGGACTCTGTTTGTCAGAGATATAGAACACACTTTTCCAAGCCTGTTGGAAGGCATTTGCAGTTTCATTTCGCGTCTAATTTCCCAAACCAAACTGCTTGCAGCTCTAACTCCCTTCTAACTACCACTTCTTCGGTTCAGTGAGATATGCTGGATTCTAAACGGAGAAGCTTCTCTGACGCTTTTTCACAGAGATTTTGAAACTGAAATCTCCCATGCCGTTTCCACCTTAGGCAGCAATGGGCTTCCCCATAGAACTTGCCAACCTGAATTCCTACAGGCTAGATGTGAGAGGCACATTCTGCTGCTTCCTCCCTTAGAGTTAAACTGGCTTCTGAAAGCTCAACCTCCGGGGAGTCTGTTTGGCAGAGATATAAAACACACTTTTCCAAGCCTGTTGGAAGGCATTTGCAGTTTCATTTCGCGTCTAATTTCCCAAACCAAACTGCTTGCAGCTCTAACTCCCTTCTAACTACCACTTCTTCGGTTCAGTGAGATATGCTGGATTCTAAACGGAGAAGCTTCTCTGACGCTTTTTCACAGAGATTTTGAAACTGAAATCTCCCATGCCGTTTCCACCATAGGCAGCAATGGGCTTCCCCATAGAACTTGCCAACCTGAATTCCTACAGGCTAGATGTGAGAGGCACATTCTGCTGCTTCCTCCCTTAGAGTTAAGCTTGCTTCTGAAAGCTCAACCTCCGGGGACTCTGTTTGGCAGAGATATAGAACACACTTTTCCAAGCCTGTTGGAAGGCATTTGCAGTTTCATTTCGCGTCTAATTTCCCAAACCAAACTGCTTGCAGCTCTAACTCCCTTCTAACTACCACTTCTTCGGTTCAGTGAGATATGCTGGATTCTAAACGGAGAAGCTTCTCTGACGCTTTTTCACAGAGATTTTGAAACTGAAATCTCCCATGCCGTTTCCACCTTAGGCAGTAATGGGCTTCCCCATAGAACTTGCCAACCTGAATTCCTACAGGCTAGATGTGAGAGGCACATTCTGCTGCTTCCTCCCTTAGAGTTAAACTGGCTTCTGAAAGCTCAACCTCCGGGGAGTCTCTTTGGCAGAGATATAGAACACACTTTTCCAAGCCTGTTGGAAGGCATTTGCAGTTTCATTTCGCGTCTAATTTCCCAAACCAAACTGCTTGCAGCTCTAACTCCCTTCTAACTACCACTTCTTCGGTTCAGTGAGATATGCTGGATTCTAAACGGAGAAGCTTCTCTGACGCTTTTTCACAGAGATTTTGAAACTGAAATCTCCCATGCCGTTTCCACCATAGGCAGCAATGGGCTTCCCCATAGAACTTGCCAACCTGAATTCCTACAGGCTAGATGTGAGAGGCACATTCTGCTGCTTCCTCCCTTAGAGTTAAACTTGCTTCTGAAAGCTCAACCTCCGGGGAGTCTGTTTGGCAGAGATATAGAACACACTTTTCCAAGCCTGTTGGAAGGCATTTGCAGTTTCATTTCGCAACTAATTTCCCAAACCAAACTGCTTGCAGCTCTAACTGCCTTCTAACTACCACTTCTTCGGTTCAGTGAGATATGCTGGATTCTAAACGGAGAAGCTTCTCTGACGCTTTTTCACAGAGATTTTGAAACTGAAATCTCCCATGCCGTTTCCACCATAGGCAGCAATGGGCTTCCCCATAGAACTTGCCAACCTAAATTCCTACAGGCTAGATGTGAGAGGCACATTCTGCTGCTTCCTCCCTAAGAGTTAAGCTTGCTTCTGAAAGCTCAACCTCCGGGGAGTCTGTTTGGCAGAGATATAGAACACACTTTTCCAAGCCTGTTGAAAGGCCTTTGCAGTGTCATTTCGCATCTAATTTCCCAAACCAAACTGCTTGCAGCTCTAACTCCCTTCTAACTACCACTTCTTCGGTTCAGTGAGATATGCTGGATTCTAAACGGAGAAGCTTCTCTGACGCTTTTTCACAGAGATTTTGAAACTGAAATCTCCCATGCCGTTTCCACCATAGGCAGCAATGGGCTTCCCCATAGAACTTGCCAACCTGAATTCCTACAGGCTAGATGTGAGAGGCACATTCTGCTGCTTCCTCCCTCAGAGTTAAACTAGCTTCTGAAAGCTCAAACTCCAGGGAGTCTGTTTGGCAGAGATATAGAACACACTGTTCAAAGCCTGTTGGAAGTCATTTGCACTGTCATTTCGCATCTAATTTCCCAAACCAAACTGCTTGCAGCTCTAACTCCCTTCTAACTACCACTTCTTCGGTTCAGTGAGATATGCTGGATTCTAAACGGAGAAGCTTCTTTGACGCTTTTTCACAGAGATTTTGAAACTGAAATCTCCCATGCCGTTTCCACCATAGGCAGCAATGGGCTTCCCCATAGAACTTGCCAACCTGAATTCCTACAGGCTAGATGTGAGAGGCACATTCTGCTGCTTCCTCCCTTAGAGTTAAACTTGCTTCTGAACGCTCAACCTCCGGGGAGTCTGTTTGGCAGAGATATAGAACACACTTTTCCAAGCCTGTTGGAAGGCATTTGCAGTTTCATTTCGCGTCTAATTTCACAAACCAAACTGCTTGCAGCTCTAACTCCCTTCTAACTACCACTTCTTCGGTTCAGTGAGATATGCTGGATTCTAAACGGAGAAGCTTCTCTGACGCTTTTTCACAGAGATTTTGAAACTGAAATCTCCCATGCCGTTTCCACCTTAGGCAGCAATGGGCTTCCCCATAGAACTTGCCAACCTGAATTCCTACAGGCTAGATGTGAGAGGCACATTCTGCTGCTTTCTCCCTTAGAGTTAAACTGGCTTCTGAAAGCTCAACCTCCGGGGAGTCTGTTTGGCAGAGATATAAAACACACTTTTCCAAGCCTGTTGGAAGGCATTTGCAGTTTCATTTCGCGTCTAATTTCCCAAACCAAACTGCTTGCAGCTCTAACTCCCTTCTAACTACCACTTCTTCGGTTCAGTGAGATATGCTGGATTCTAAACGGAGAAGCTTCTCTGACGCTTTTTCACAGAGATTTTGAAACTGAAATCTCCCATGCCGTTTCCACCTTAGGCAGTAATGGGCTTCCCCATAGAACTTGCCAACCTGAATTCCTACAGGCTAGATGTGAGAGGCACATTCTGCTGCTTCCTCCCTTAGAGTTAAACTGGCTTCTGAAAGCTCAACCTCCGGGGAGTCTGTTTGGCAGAGATATAGAACACACTTTTCCAAGCCTGTTGGAAGGCATTTGCAGTTTCATTTCGCGTCTAATTTCCCAAACCAAACTGCTTGCAGCTCTAACTCCCTTCTAACTACCACTTCTTCGGTTCAGTGAGATATGCTGGATTCTAAACGGAGAAGCTTCTCTGACGCTTTTTCACAGAGATTTTGAAACTGAAATCTCCCATGCCGTTTCCACCATAGGCAGCAATGGGCTTCCCCATAGAACTTGCCAACCTGAATTCCTACAGGCTAGATGTGAGAGGCACATTCTGGTGCTTCCTCCCTTAGAGTTAAACTTGCTTCTGAAAGCTCAACCTCCGGGGAGTTTGTTTGGCAGAGATATAGAACACACTTTTCCAAGCCTGTTGGAAGGCATTTGCAGTTTCATTTCGCGTCTAATTTCCCAAACCAAACTGCTTGCAGCTCTAATTCCCTTCTAACTACCACTTTTTCGGTTCAGTGAGATATGCTGGATTCTAAACGGAGAAGCTTCTCTGACGCTTTTTCACAGAGATTTTGAAACTGAAATCTCCCATGCCATTTCCACCATAGGCAGCAATGGGCTTCCCCATAGAACTTGCCAACCTGAATTCCTACAGGCTAGATGTGAGAGGCACATTCTGCTGCTTCCTCCCTTAGAGTTAAACTAGCTTCTGAAAGCTCAACCTCCGGGGAGTCTGTTTGGCAGAGATATAGAACACACTTTTCCAAGCCTGTTGGAAGGCATTTGCAGTTTCATTTCGCAACTAATTTCCCAAACCAAACTGCTTGCAGCTCTAACTGCCTTCTAACTACCACTTCTTCGGTTCAGTGAGATATGCTGGATTCTAAACGGAGAAGCTTCTCTGACGCTTTTTCACAGAGATTTTCAAACTGAAATCTCCCATGCCGTTTCCACCATAGGCAGCAATGGGCTTCCCCAAAGAACTTGCCAACCTGAATTCCTACAGGCTAGATGTGAGAGGCACATTCTGCTGCTTTCTCCCTTAGAGTTAAACTAGCTTCTGAAAGCTCAACCTCCGGGGAGTTTGTTTGGCAGAGATATAGAACACACTTTTCCAAGCCTGTTGGAAGGCATTTGCAGTTTCATTTCGCGTCTAATTTCCCAAACCAAACTGCTTGCAGCTCTAACTCCCTTCTAACTACCACTTCTTCGGTTCAGTGAGATATGCTGGATTCTAAACGGAGAAGCTTCTCTGACGCTTTTTCACAGAGATTTTGAAGCTGAAATCTCCCATGCCGTTTCCACCATAGGCAGCAATGGGCTTCCCCATAGAACTTGCCAACCTGAATTCCTACAGGGTAGATGTGAGAGGCACATTCTGCTGCTTCCTCCCTTAGAGTTAAACTTGCTTCTGAAAGCTCAACCTCCGGGGAGTCTGTTTGGCAAAGATATAGAACACACTTTTCCAAGCCTGTTGGAAGGCATTTGCAGTTTCATTTCGCGTCTAATTTCCCAAACCAAACTGCTTGCAGCTCTAACTCCCTTCTAACTAACACTTCTTCGGTTCAGTGAGATATGCTGGATTCTAAACGGAGAAGCTTCTCTGACGCTGTTTCACAGAGATTTTGAAACTGAAATTTCCAAACCCGTTTCCAACGAAGGCGCCAATGGGCTTCCCCATAGAACTTGCCAACCTGAATTCCTACAGGCTAGATGTGAGAGGCACATTCTGCTGCTTCCTCCCTTAGAGTTAAACTTGCTTCTGAAAGCTCAACCTCCGGGGAGTCTGTTTGGCAGAGATATAGAACACACTTTTCCAAGCCTGTTGGAAGGCATTTGCAGTTTCATTTCGCGTCTAATTTCCCAAACCAAACTGCTTGCAGCTCTAACTCCCTTCTAACTACCACTTCTTCGGTTCAGTGAGATATGCTGGATTCTAAACGGAGAAGCTTCTCTGACGCTTTTTCACAGAGATTTTGAAACTGAAATCTCCCATGCCGTTTCCACCATAGGCAGCAATGGGCTTCCCCATAGAACTTGCCAACCTGAATTCCTACAGGCTAGATGTGAGAGGCACATTCTGCTGCTTCCTCCCTTAGAGTTAAACTAGCTTCTGAAAGCTCAACCTCCGGGGAGTTTGTTTGGCAGAGATATAGAACACACTTTTCCAAGCCTGTTGGAAGGCATTTGCAGTTTCATTTCGCGTCTAATTTCCCAAACCAAACTGCTTGCAGCTCTAACTCCCTTCTAACTACCACTTCTTCGGTTCAGTGAGATATGCTGGATTCTAAACGGAGAAGCTTCTCTGACGCTTTTTCACAGAGATTTTGAAACTGAAATCTCCCATGCCGTTTCCACCTTAGGCAGCAATGGGCTTCCCCATAGAACTTGCCAACCTGAATTCCTACAGGCTAGATGTGAGAGGCACATTCTGCTGCTTCCTCCCTTAGAGTTAAACTGGCTTCTGAAAGCTCAACCTCCGGGGAGTCTGTTTGGCAGAGATATAAAACACACTTTTCCAAGCCTGTTGGAAGGCATTTGCAGTTTCATTTCGCGTCTAATTTCCCAAACCAAACTGCTTGCAACTCTAACTCCCTTCTAACTACCACTTCTTCGGTTCAGTGAGATATGCTGGATTCTAAACGGAGAAGCTTCTCTGACGCTTTTTCACAGAGATTTTGAAACTGAAATCTCCCATGCCGTTTCCACCATAGGCAGCAATGGGCTTCCCCATAGAACTTGCCAACCTGAATTCCTACAGGCTAGATGTGAGAGGCACATTCTGCTGCTTTCTCCCTTAGAGTTAAACTAGCTTCTGAAAGCTCAACCTCCGGGGAGTTTGTTTGGCAGAGATATAGAACACACTTTTCCAAGCCTGTTGGAAGGCATTTGCAGTTTCATTTCGTGTCTAATTTCCCAAACCAAACTGCTTGCAGCTCTAACTCCCTTCTAACTAATACTTCTTCGGTTCAGTGAGATATGCTGGATTCTAAACGGAGAAGCTTCTCTGACGCTTTTTCACAGAGATTTTGAAGCTGAAATCTCCCTTGCCGTTTCCACCATAGGCAGCAATGGGCTTCCCCATAGAACTTGCCAACCTGAATTCCTACAGGCTAGATGTGAGAGGCACATTCTGGTGCTTCCTCCCTTAGAGTTAAACTTGCTTCTGAAAGCTCAACCTCCGGGGAGTTTGTTTGGCAGAGATATAGAACACACTTTTCCAAGCCTGTTGGAAGGCATTTGCAGTTTCATTTCGCGTCTAATTTCCCAAACCAAACTGCTTGCAGCTCTAATTCCCTTCTAACTACCACTTTTTCGGTTCAGTGAGATATGCTGGATTCTAAACGGAGAAGCTTCTCTGACGCTTTTTCACAGAGATTTTGAAACTGAAATCTCCCATGCCATTTCCACCATAGGCAGCAATGGGCTTCCCCATAGAACTTGCCAACCTGAATTCCTACAGGCTAGATGTGAGAGGCACATTCTGCTGCTTCCTCCCTTAGAGTTAAACTAGCTTCTGAAAGCTCAACCTCCGGGGAGTCTGTTTGGCAGAGATATAGAACACACTTTTCCAAGCCTGTTGGAAAGCATTTGCAGTTTCATTTCGCAACTAATTTCCCAAACCAAACTGCTTGCAGCTCTAACTGCCTTCTAACTACCACTTCTTCGGTTCAGTGAGATATGCTGGATTCTAAACGGAGAAGCTTCTCTGACGCTTTTTCACAGAGATTTTGAAACTGAAATCTCCCATGCCGTTTCCACCATAGGCAGCAATGGGCTTCCCCATAGAACTTGCCAACCTAAATTCCTACAGGCTAGATGTGAGAGGCACATTCTGCTGCTTCCTCCCTAACAGTTAAGCTTGCTTCTGAAAGCTCAACCTCCGGGGAATCTGTTTGGCAGAGATATAGAACACACTTTTCCAAGCCTGTTGAAAGGCCTTTGCAGTGTCATTTCGCATCTAATTTCCCAAACCAAACTGCTTGCAGCTCTAACTCCCTTCTAACTACCACTTCTTCGGTTCAGTGAGATATGCTGGATTCTAAACGGAGAAGCTTCTCTGACGCTTTTTCACAGAGATTTTGAAACTGAAATCTCCCATGCCGTTTCCACCATAGGCAGCAAAGGGCTTCCCCAAAGAACTTGCCAACCTGAATTCCTACAGGCTAGATGTGAGAGGCACATTCTGCTGCTTTCTTCCTTAGAGATAAACTAGCTTCTGAAAGCTCAACCTCCGGGGAGTTTGTTTGGCAGTGATATAGAACACACTTTTCCAAGCCTGTTGGAAGGCATTTGCAGTTTCATTTCGCGTCTAACTTCCCAAACCAAACTGCTTGCAGCTCTAACTCCCTTCTAACTACCACTTCTTCGGTTCAGTGAGATATGCTGGATTCTAAACGGAGAAGCTTCTCTGACGCTTTTTCACAGAGATTTTGAAGCTGAAATCTCCCATGCCGTTTCCACCATAGGCAGCAATGGGCTTCCCCATAGAACTTGCCAACCTGAATTCCTACAGGGTAGATGTGAGAGGCACATTCTGCTGCTTCCTCCCTTAGAGTTAAACTTGCTTCTGAAAGCTCAACCTCCGGGGAGTCTGTTTGGCAGAGATATAGAACACACTTTTCCAAGCCTGTTGGAAGGCATTTGCAGTTTCATTTCGCGTCTAATTTCCCAAACCAAACTGCTTGCAGCTCTAACTCCCTTCTAACTACCACTTCTTCGGTTCAGTGAGATATGCTGGATTCTAAACGGAGAAGCTTCTCTGACGCTTTTTCACAGAGATTTTGAAACTGAAATCTCCCATGCCGTTTCCACCATAGGCAGCAATGGGCTTCCCCATAGAACTTGCCAACCTGAATTCCTACAGGCTAGATGTGAGAGGCACATTCTGCTGCTTCCTCCCTTAGAGTTAAACTAGCTTCTGAAAGCTCAACCTCCGGGGAGTTTGTTTGGCAGAGATATAGAACACACTTTTCCAAGCCTGTTGGAAGGCATTTGCAGTTTCATTTCGCGTCTAATTTCCCAAACCAAACTGCTTGCAGCTCTAACTCCCTTCTAACTACCACTTCTTCGGTTCAGTGAGATATGCTGGATTCTAAACGGAGAAGCTTCTCTGACGCTTTTTCACAGAGATTTTGAAACTGAAATCTCCCATGCCGTTTCCACCTTAGGCAGCAATGGGCTTCCCCATAGAACTTGCCAACCTGAATTCCTACAGGCTAGATGTGAGAGGCACATTCTGCTGCTTCCTCCCTTAGAGTTAAACTGGCTTCTGAAAGCTCAACCTCCGGGGAGTCTGTTTGGCAGAGATATAAAACACACTTTTCCAAGCCTGTTGGAAGGCATTTGCAGTTTCATTTCGCGTCTAATTTCCCAAACCAAACTGCTTGCAGCTCTAACTCCCTTCTAACTACCACTTCTTCGGTTCAGTGAGATATGCTGGATTCTAAACGGAGAAGCTTCTCTGACGCTTTTTCACAGAGATTTTGAAACTGAAATCTCCCATGCCGTTTCCACCATAGGCAGCAATGGGCTTCCCCATAGAACTTGCCAACCTGAATTCCTACAGGCTAGATGTGAGAGGCACATTCTGCTGCTTCCTCCCTTAGAGTTAAACTTGCTTCTGAAAGCTCAACCTCCGGGGAGTTTGTTTGGCAGAGATATAGAACACACTTTTCCAAGCCTGTTGGAAGGCATTTGCAGTTTCATTTCGCGTCTAATTTCCCAAACCAAACTGCTTGCAGCTCTAACTCCCTTCTAACTACCACTTCTTCGGTTCAGTGAGATATGCTGGATTCTAAACGGAGAAGCTTCTCTGACGCTTTTTTACAGAGATTTTGAAACTGAAATCTCCCATGCCGTTTCCACCATAGGCAGCAATGGGCTTCCCCATAGAACTTGCCAACCTGAATTCCTACAGGCTAGATGTGAGAGGCACATTCTGCTGCTTCCTCCCTAACAGTTAAGCTTGCTTCTGAAAGCTCAACCTCCGGGGACTCTGTTTGGCAGAGATATAGAATACACTTTTCCAAGCCTGTTGGAAGGCCTTTGCAGTGTCATTTCGCATCTAATTTCCCAAACCAAACTGCTTGCAGCTCTAACTCCCTTCTAACTACCACTTCTTCGGTTCAGTGAGATATGCTGGATTCTAAACGGAGAAGCTTCTCTGACGCTTTTTCACAGAGATTTTGAAACTGAAATCTCCCATGCCGTTTCCACCTTAGGCAGTAATGGGCTTCCCCATAGAACTTGCCAACCTGAATTCCTACAGGCTAGATGTGAGAGGCACATTCTGCTGCTTCCTCCCTTAGAGTTAAACTGGCTTCTGAAAGCTCAACCTCCGGGGAGTCTGTTTGGCAGAGATATAGAACACACTTTTCCAAGCCTGTTGGAAGGCATTTGCAGTTTCATTTCGCGTCTAATTTCCCAAACCAAACTGCTTGCAGCTCTAACTCCCTTCTAACTACCACTTCTTCGGTTCAGTGAGATATGCTGGATTCTAAACGGAGAAGCTTCTCTGACGCTTTTTCACAGAGATTTTGAAACTGAAATCTCCCATGCCGTTTCCACCATAGGCAGCAATGGGCTTCCCCATAGAACTTGCCAACCTGAATTCCTACAGGCTAGATGTGAGAGGCACATTCTGGTGCTTCCTCCCTTAGAGTTAAACTTGCTTCTGAAAGCTCAACCTCCGGGGAGTTTGTTTGGCAGAGATATAGAACACACTTTTCCAAGCCTGTTGGAAGGCATTTGCAGTTTCATTTCGCGTCTAATTTCCCAAACCAAACTGCTTGCAGCTCTAATTCCCTTCTAACTACCACTTTTTCGGTTCAGTGAGATATGCTGGATTCTAAACGGAGAAGCTTCTCTGACGCTTTTTCACAGAGATTTTGAAACTGAAATCTCCCATGCCATTTCCACCATAGGCAGCAATGGGCTTCCCCATAGAACTTGCCAACCTGAATTCCTACAGGCTAGATGTGAGAGGCACATTCTGCTGCTTCCTCCCTTAGAGTTAAACTAGCTTCTGAAAGCTCAACCTCCGGGGAGTCTGTTTGGCAGAGATATAGAACACACTTTTCCAAGCCTGTTGGAAGGCATTTGCAGTTTCATTTCGCAACTAATTTCCCAAACCAAACTGCTTGCAGCTCTAACTGCCTTCTAACTACCACTTCTTCGGTTCAGTGAGATATGCTGGATTCTAAACGGAGAAGCTTCTCTGACGCTTTTTCACAGAGATTTTCAAACTGAAATCTCCCATGCCGTTTCCACCATAGGCAGCAATGGGCTTCCCCAAAGAACTTGCCAACCTGAATTCCTACAGGCTAGATGTGAGAGGCACATTCTGCTGCTTTCTCCCTTAGAGTTAAACTAGCTTCTGAAAGCTCAACCTCCGGGGAGTTTGTTTGGCAGAGATATAGAACACACTTTTCCAAGCCTGTTGGAAGGCATTTGCAGTTTCATTTCGCGTCTAATTTCCCAAACCAAACTGCTTGCGGCTCTAACTCCCTTCTAACTACCACTTCTTCGGTTCAGTGAGATATGCTGGATTCTAAACGGAGAAGCTTCTCTGACGCTTTTTCACAGAGATTTTGAAGCTGAAATCTCCCATGCCGTTTCCACCATAGGCAGCAATGGGCTTCCCCATAGAACTTGCCAACCTGAATTCCTACAGGGTAGATGTGAGAGGCACATTCTGCTGCTTCCTCCCTTAGAGTTAAACTTGCTTCTGAAAGCTCAACCTCCGGGGAGTCTGTTTGGCAAAGATATAGAACACACTTTTCCAAGCCTGTTGGAAGGCATTTGCAGTTTCATTTCGCGTCTAATTTCCCAAACCAAACTGCTTGCAGCTCTAACTCCCTTCTAACTAACACTTCTTCGGTTCAGTGAGATATGCTGGATTCTAAACGGAGAAGCTTCTCTGACGCTGTTTCACAGAGATTTTGAAACTGAAATTTCCAAACCCGTTTCCAACGAAGGCGCCAATGGGCTTCCCCATAGAACTTGCCAACCTGAATTCCTACAGGCTAGATGTGAGAGGCACATTCTGCTGCTTCCTCCCTTAGAGTTAAACTTGCTTCTGAAAGCTCAACCTCCGGGGAGTCTGTTTGGCAGAGATATAGAACACACTTTTCCAAGCCTGTTGGAAGGCATTTGCAGTTTCATTTCGCGTCTAATTTCCCAAACCAAACTGCTTGCAGCTCTAACTCCCTTCTAACTACCACTTCTTCGGTTCAGTGAGATATGCTGGATTCTAAACGGAGAAGCTTCTCTGACGCTTTTTCACAGAGATTTTGAAACTGAAATCTCCCATGCCGTTTCCACCATAGGCAGCAATGGGCTTCCCCATAGAACTTGCCAACCTGAATTCCTACAGGCTAGATGTGAGAGGCACATTCTGCTGCTTCCTCCCTTAGAGTTAAACTAGCTTCTGAAAGCTCAACCTCCGGGGAGTTTGTTTGGCAGAGATATAGAACACACTTTTCCAAGCCTGTTGGAAGGCATTTGCAGTTTCATTTCGCGTCTAATTTCCCAAACCAAACTGCTTGCAGCTCTAACTCCCTTCTAACTACCACTTCTTCGGTTCAGTGAGATATGCTGGATTCTAAACGGAGAAGCTTCTCTGACGCTTTTTCACAGAGATTTTGAAACTGAAATCTCCCATGCCGTTTCCACCTTAGGCAGCAATGGGCTTCCCCATAGAACTTGCCAACCTGAATTCCTACAGGCTAGATGTGAGAGGCACATTCTGCTGCTTCCTCCCTTAGAGTTAAACTGGCTTCTGAAAGCTCAACCTCCGGGGAGTCTGTTTGGCAGAGATATAAAACACACTTTTCCAAGCCTGTTGGAAGGCATTTGCAGTTTCATTTCGCGTCTAATTTCCCAAACCAAACTGCTTGCAGCTCTAACTCCCTTCTAACTACCACTTCTTCGGTTCAGTGAGATATGCTGGATTCTAAACGGAGAAGCTTCTCTGACGCTTTTTCACAGAGATTTTGAAACTGAAATCTCCCATGCCGTTTCCACCATAGGCAGCAATGGGCTTCCCCATAGAACTTGCCAACCTGAATTCCTACAGGCTAGATGTGAGAGGCACATTCTGCTGCTTTCTCCCTTAGAGTTAAACTAGCTTCTGAAAGCTCAACCTCCGGGGAGTTTGTTTGGCAGAGATATAGAACACACTTTTCCAAGCCTGTTGGAAGGCATTTGCAGTTTCATTTCGTGTCTAATTTCCCAAACCAAACTGCTTGCAGCTCTAACTCCCTTCTAACTAATACTTCTTCGGTTCAGTGAGATATGCTGGATTCTAAACGGAGAAGCTTCTCTGACGCTTTTTCACAGAGATTTTGAAGCTGAAATCTCCCTTGCCGTTTCCACCATAGGCAGCAATGGGCTTCCCCATAGAACTTGCCAACCTGAATTCCTACAGGCTAGATGTGAGAGGCACATTCTGCTGCTTTCTCCCTTAGAGTTAAACTAGCTTCTGAAAGCTCAACCTCCGGGGAGTTTGTTTGGCAGAGATATAGAACACACTTTTCCAAGCCTGTTGGAAGGCATTTGCAGTTTCATTTCGCGTCTAATTTCCCAAACCAAACTGCTTGCAGCTCTAACTCCCTTCTAACTACCACTTCTTCAGTTCAGTGAGATATGCTGGATTCTAAACGGAGAAGCTTCTCTGACGCTTTTTCACAGAGATTTTGAAGCTGAAATCTCCCATGCCGTTTCCACCATAGGCAGCAATGGGCTTCCCCATAGAACTTGCCAACCTGAATTCCTACAGGGTAGATGTGAGAGGCACATTCTGCTGCTTCCTCCCTTAGAGTTAAACTTGCTTCTGAAAGCTCAACCTCCGGGGAGTCTGTTTGGCAAAGATATAGAACACACTTTTCCAAGCCTGTTGGAAGGCATTTGCAGTTTCATTTCGCGTCTAATTTCCCAAACCAAACTGCTTGCAGCTCTAACTCCCTTCTAACTAACACTTCTTCGGTTCAGTGAGATATGCTGGATTCTAAACGGAGAAGCTTCTCTGACGCTGTTTCACAGAGATTTTGAAACTGAAATTTCCAAACCCGTTTCCAACGAAGGCGCCAATGGGCTTCCCCATAGAACTTGCCAACCTGAATTCCTACAGGCTAGATGTGAGAGGCACATTCTGCTGCTTCCTCCCTTAGAGTTAAACTTGCTTCTGAAAGCTCAACCTCCGGGGAGTCTGTTTGGCAGAGATATAGAACACACTTTTCCAAGCCTGTTGGAAGGCATTTGCAGTTTCATTTCGCGTCTAATTTCCCAAACCAAACTGCTTGCAGCTCTAACTCCCTTCTAACTACCACTTCTTCGGTTCAGTGAGATATGCTGGATTCTAAACGGAGAAGCTTCTCTGACGCTTTTTCACAGAGATTTTGAAACTGAAATCTCCCATGCCGTTTCCACCATAGGCAGCAATGGGCTTCCCCATAGAACTTGCCAACCTGAATTCCTACAGGCTAGATGTGAGAGGCACATTCTGCTGCTTCCTCCCTTAGAGTTAAACTAGCTTCTGAAAGCTCAACCTCCGGGGAGTTTGTTTGGCAGAGATATAGAACACACTTTTCCAAGCCTGTTGGAAGGCATTTGCAGTTTCATTTCGCGTCTAATTTCCCAAACCAAACTGCTTGCAGCTCTAACTCCCTTCTAACTACCACTTCTTCGGTTCAGTGAGATATGCTGGATTCTAAACGGAGAAGCTTCTCTGACGCTTTTTCACAGAGATTTTGAAACTGAAATCTCCCATGCCGTTTCCACCTTAGGCAGCAATGGGCTTCCCCATAGAACTTGCCAACCTGAATTCCTACAGGCTAGATGTGAGAGGCACATTCTGCTGCTTCCTCCCTTAGAGTTAAACTGGCTTCTGAAAGCTCAACCTCCGGGGAGTCTGTTTGGCAGAGATATAAAACACACTTTTCCAAGCCTGTTGGAAGGCATTTGCAGTTTCATTTCGCGTCTAATTTCCCAAACCAAACTGCTTGCAGCTCTAACTCCCTTCTAACTACCACTTCTTCGGTTCAGTGAGATATGCTGGATTCTAAACGGAGAAGCTTCTCTGACGCTTTTTCACAGAGATTTTGAAACTGAAATCTCCCATGCCGTTTCCACCATAGGCAGCAATGGGCTTCCCCATAGAACTTGCCAACCTGAATTCCTACAGGCTAGATGTGAGAGGCACATTCTGCTGCTTTCTCCCTTAGAGTTAAACTAGCTTCTGAAAGCTCAACCTCCGGGGAGTTTGTTTGGCAGAGATATAGAACACACTTTTCCAAGCCTGTTGGAAGGCATTTGCAGTTTCATTTCGTGTCTAATTTCCCAAACCAAACTGCTTGCAGCTCTAACTCCCTTCTAACTAATACTTCTTCGGTTCAGTGAGATATGCTGGATTCTAAACGGAGAAGCTTCTCTGACGCTTTTTCACAGAGATTTTGAAGCTGAAATCTCCCTTGCCGTTTCCACCATAGGCAGCAATGGGCTTCCCCATAGAACTTGCCAACCTGAATTCCTACAGGCTAGATGTGAGAGGCACATTCTGGTGCTTCCTCCCTTAGAGTTAAACTTGCTTCTGAAAGCTCAACCTCCGGGGAGTCTGTTTGGCAGAGATATAGAACACACTTTTCCAAGCCTGTTTTAAGGCATTTGCAGTTTCATTTCGCGTCTAATTTCCCAAACCAAACTGCTTGCAGCTCTAACTCCCTTCTAACTAACACTTCTTCGGTTCAGTGAGATATGCTGGATTCTAAACGGAGAAGCTTCTCTGACGCTTTTTCACAGAGATTTTGAAACTGAAAATTCCAAACCCGTTTCCAACGAAGGCGCCAATGGGCTTCCCCATAGAACTTGCCAACCTGAATTGCTACAGGCTAGATGTGAGAGGCACATTCTGCTGCTTCCTCCCTTAGAGTTAAACTAGCTTCTGAAAGCTCAACCTCCGGGGACTCTGTTTGTCAGAGATATAGAACACACTTTTCCAAGCCTGTTGGAAGGCATTTGCAGTTTCATTTCGCGTCTAATTTCCCAAACCAAACTGCTTGCAGCTCTAACTCCCTTCTAACTACCACTTCTTCGGTTCAGTGAGATATGCTGGATTCTAAACGGAGAAGCTTCTCTGACGCTTTTTCACAGAGATTTTGAAACTGAAATTTCCAAACCCGTTTCCAACGAAGGCGCCAATGGGCTTCCCCATAGAACTTGCCAACCTGAATTCCTACAGGCTAGATGTGAGAGGCACATTCTGCTGCTTCCTCCCTTAGAGTTAAACTTGCTTCTGAAAGCTCAACCTCCGGGGAGTTTGTTTGGCAGAGATATAGAACACACTTTTCCAAGCCTGTTGGAAGGCATTTGCAGTGTCATTTCGCATCTAATTTCCCAAACCAAACTGCTTGCAGCTCTAACTCCCTTCTAACTACCACTTCTTCGGTTCAGTGAGATATGCTGGATTCTAAACGGAGAAGCTTCTCTGACGCTTTTTCACAGAGATTTTGAAACTGAAATCTCCCATGCCGTTTCCACCATAGGCAGCAATGGGCTTCCCCATAGAACTTGCCAACCTGAATTCCTACAGGCTAGATGTGAGAGGCACATTCTGCTGCTTCCTCCCTTAGAGTTAAACTTGCTTCTGAAAGCTCAACCTCCGGGGACTCTGTTTGGCAGAGATATAGAACACACTTTTCCAAGCCTGTTGGAAGGCATTTGCAGTTTCATTTCGCGTCTAATTTCCCAAACCAAACTGCTTGCAGCTCTAACTGCCTTCTAACTACCACTTCTTCGGTTCAGTGAGATATGCTGGATTCTAAACGGAGAAGCTTCACTGACGCTTTTTCACAGAGATTTTGAAACTGAAATCTCCCATGCTGTTTCCACCATAGCCAGCAATGGGCTTCCCCATAGAACTTGCCAACCTGAATTCCTACAGGCTAGATGTGAGAGGCACATTCTGCTGCTTCCTCCCTTAGAGTTAAACTAGCTTCTGAAAGCTCAACCTCCAGGGAGTCTGTTTGGCAGAGATATAGAACACACTTTTCCAAGCCTGTTGGAAGGCATTTGCAGTTTCATTTCGCGTCTAATTTCCCAAACCAAACTGCTTGCAGCTCTAACTCCCTTCTAACTACCACTTCTTCGGTTCAGTGAGATATGCTGGATTCTAAACGGAGAAGCTTCTCTGACGCTTTTTCACAGAGATTTTGAAACTGAAATCTCCCATGCCGTTTCCACCATAGGCAGCAATGGGCTTCCCCATAGAACTTGCCAACCTGAATTCCTACAGGCTAGATGTGAGAGGCACATTCTGCTGCTTCCTCCCTAAGAGTTAAGCTTGCTTCTGAAAGCTCAACCTCCGGGGATTCTGTTTGGCAGAGATATAGAACACACTTTTCCAAGCCTGTTGGAAGGCCTTTGCAGTGTCATTTCGCATCTAATTTCCCAAACCAAACTGCTTGCAGCTCTAACTCCCTTCTAACTACCACTTCTTCGGTTCAGTGAGATATGCTGGATTCTAAACGGAGAAGCTTCTCTGACGCTTTTTCACAGAGATTTTGAAACTGAAATTTCCAAACCCGTTTCCAACGAAGGCGCCAATGGGCTTCCCCATAGAACTTGCCAACCTGAATTCCTACAGGCTAGATGTGAGAGGCACATTCTGCTGCTTCCTCCCTTAGAGTTAAACTAGCTTCTGAAAGCTCAACCTCCAGGGAGTCTGTTTGGCAGAGATATAGAACACACTTTTCCAAGCCTGTTGGAAGGCATTTGCAGTTTCATTTCGCGTCTAATTTCCCAAACCAAACTGCTTGCAGCTCTAACTGCCTTCTAACTACCACTTCTTCGGTTCAGTGAGATATGCTGGATTCTAAACGGAGAAGCTTCTCTGACGCTTTTTCACAGAGATTTTGAAACTGAAATCTCCCATGCCGTTTCCACCATAGGCAGCAATGGGCTTCCCCATAGAACTTGCCAACCTGAATTCCTACAGGCTAGACGTGAGAGGCACATTCTGCTGCTTTCTCCCTAAGAGTTAAGCTTGCTTCTGAAAGCTCAACCTCCGGGGAGTCTGTTTGGCAGAGATATAGAACACACTTTTCCAAGCCTGTTGGAAGGCCTTTGCAGTGTCATTTCGCATCTAATTTCCCAAACCAAACTGCTTGCAGCTCTAACTCCCTTCTAACTACCACTTCTTCGGTTCAGTGAGATATGCTGGATTCTAAACGGAGAAGCTTCTCTGACGCTTTTTCACAGAGATTTTGAAACTGAAATCTCCCATGCCGTTTCCACCATAGGCAGCAATGGGCTTCCCCATAGAACTTGCCAACCTGAATTCCTACAGGCTAGATGTGAGAGGCACATTCTGCTGCTTCCTCCCTTAGAGTTAAACTTGCTTCTGAAAGCTCAACCTCCGGGGAGTTTGTTTGGCAGAGATATAGAACACACTTTTCCAAGCCTGTTGGAAGGCATTTGCAGTTTCATTTCGCGTCTAATTTCCCAAACCAAACTGCTTGCAGCTCTAACTGCCTTCTAACTACCACTTCTTCGGTTCAGTGAGATATGCTGGATTCTAAACGGAGAAGCTTCTCTGACGCTTTTTCACAGAGATTTTGAAACTGAAATCTCCCATGCTGTTTCCACCATAGCCAGCAATGGGCTTCCCCATAGAACTTGCCAACCTGAATTCCTACAGGCTAGATGTGAGAGGCACATTCTGCTGCTTCCTCCCTTAGAGTTAAACTAGCTTCTGAAAGCTCAACCTCCAGGGAGTCTGTTTGGCAGAGATATAGAACACACTTTTCCAAGCCTGTTGGAAGGCATTTGCAGTTTCATTTCGCGTCTAATTTCCCAAACCAAACTGCTTGCAGCTCTAACTCCCTTCTAACTACCACTTCTTCGGTTCAGTGAGATATGCTGGATTCTAAACGGAGAAGCTTCTCTGACGCTTTTTCACAGAGATTTTGAAACTGAAATTTCCAAACCAGTTTCCAAGGAAGGCGCCAATGGGCTTCCCCATAGAACTTGCCAACCTGAATTCCTACACGCTAGATGTGAGAGGCACATTCTGCTGCTTCCTCCCTAAGAGTTAAGCTTGCTTCTGAAAGCTCAACCTCCGGGGAGTCTGTTTGGCAGAGATATAGAACACACTTTTCCAAGCCTGTTGGAAGGCCTTTGCAGTGTCATTTCGCATCTAATTTCCCAAACCAAACTGCTTGCAGCTCTAACTCCCTTCTAACTACCACTTCTTCGGTTCAGTGAGATATGCTGGATTCTAAACGGAGAAGCTTCTCTGACGCTTTTTCACAGAGATTTTGAAACTGAAATTTCCAAACCCGTTTCCAACGAAGGCGCCAATGGGCTTCCCCATAGAACTTGCCAACCTGAATTCCTACAGGCTAGATGTGAGAGGCACATTCTGCTGCTTCCTCCCTTAGAGTTAAACTTGCTTCTGAAAGCTCAACCTCCGGGGAGTTTGTTTGGCAGAGATATAGAACACACTTTTCCAAGCCTGTTGGAAGGCATTTGCAGTTTCATTTCGCGTCTAATTTCCCAAACCAAACTGCTTGCAGCTCTAACTGCCTTCTAACTACCACTTCTTCGGTTCAGTGAGATATGCTGGATTCTAAACGGAGAAGCTTCTCTGACGCTTTTTCACAGAGATTTTGAAACTGAAATCTCCCATGCTGTTTCCACCATAGCCAGCAATGGGCTTCCCCATAGAACTTGCCAACCTGAATTCCTACAGGCTAGATGTGAGAGGCACATTCTGCTGCTTCCTCCCTTAGAGTTAAACTAGCTTCTGAAAGCTCAACCTCCAGGGAGTCTGTTTGGCAGAGATATAGAACACACTTTTCCAAGCCTGTTGGAAGGCATTTGCAGTTTCATTTCGCGTCTAATTTCCCAAACCAAACTGCTTGCAGCTCTAACTCCCTTCTAACTACCACTTCTTCGGTTCAGTGAGATATGCTGGATTCTAAACGGAGAAGCTTCTCTGACGCTTTTTCACAGAGATTTTGAAACTGAAATCTCCCATGCCGTTTCCACCATAGGCAGCAATGGGCTTCCCCATAGAACTTGCCAACCTGAATTCCTACAGGCTAGATGTGAGAGGCACATTCTGCTGCTTCCTCCCTAAGAGTTAAGCTTGCTTCTGAAAGCTCAACCTCCGGGGAGTCTGTTTGGCAGAGATATAGAACACACTTTTCCAAGCCTGTTGGAAGGCCTTTGCAGTGTCATTTCGCATCTAATTTCCCAAACCAAACTGCTTGCAGCTCTAACTCCCTTCTAACTACCACTTCTTCGGTTCAGTGAGATATGCTGGATTCTAAACGGAGAAGCTTCTCTGACGCTTTTTCACAGAGATTTTGAAACTGAAATTTCCAAACCCGTTTCCAACGAAGGCGCCAATGGGCTTCCCCATAGAACTTGCCAACCTGAATTCCTACAGGCTAGATGTGAGAGGCACATTCTGCTGCTTCCTCCCTTAGAGTTAAACTAGCTTCTGAAAGCTCAACCTCCAGGGAGTCTGTTTGGCAGAGATATAGAACACACTTTTCCAAGCCTGTTGGAAGGCATTTGCAGTTTCATTTCGCGTCTAATTTCCCAAACCAAACTGCTTGCAGCTCTAACTGCCTTCTAACTACCACTTCTTCGGTTCAGTGAGATATGCTGGATTCTAAACGGAGAAGCTTCTCTGACGCTTTTTCACAGAGATTTTGAAACTGAAATCTCCCATGCCGTTTCCACCATAGGCAGCAATGGGCTTCCCCATAGAACTTGCCAACCTGAATTCCTACAGGCTAGACGTGAGAGGCACATTCTGCTGCTTCCTCCCTAAGAGTTAAGCTTGCTTCTGAAAGCTCAACCTCCGGGGAGTCTGTTTGGCAGAGATATAGAACACACTTTTCCAAGCCTGTTGGAAGGCCTTTGCAGTGTCATTTCGCATCTAATTTCCCAAACCAAACTGCTTGCAGCTCTAACTCCCTTCTAACTACCACTTCTTCGGTTCAGTGAGATATGCTGGATTCTAAACGGAGAAGCTTCTCTGACGCTTTTTCACAGAGATTTTGAAACTGAAATCTCCCATGCCGTTTCCACCATAGGCAGCAATGGGCTTCCCCATAGAACTTGCCAACCTGAATTCCTACAGGCTAGATGTGAGAGGCACATTCTGCTGCTTCCTCCCTTAGAGTTAAACTTGCTTCTGAAAGCTCAACCTCCGGGGAATTTGTTTCGCAGAGATATAGAACACACTTTTCCAAGCCTGTTGGAAGGCATTTGCAGTTTCATTTCGCGTCTAATTTCCCAAACCAAACTGCTTGCAGCTCTAACTCCCTTCTAACTACCACTTCTTCGGTTCAGTGAGATATGCTGGATTCTAAACGGAGAAGCTTCTCTGACGCTTTTTCACAGAGATTTTGAAACTGAAATCTCCCATGCCGTTTCCACCATAGGCAGCAATGGGCTTCCCCATAGAACTTGCCAACCTGAATTCCTACAGGCTAGATGTGAGAGGCACATTCTGCTGCTTCCTCCCTAAGAGTTAAGCTTGCTTCTGAAAGCTCAACCTCCGGGGAGTCTGTTTGGCAGAGATATAGAACACACTTTTCCAAGCCTGTTGGAAGGCATTTGCAGTTTCATTTCGCGTCTAATTTCCCAAACCAAACTGCTTGCAGCTCTAACTCCCTTCTAACTACCACTTCTTCGGTTCAGTGAGATATGCTGGATTCTAAACGGAGAAGCTTCTCTGACGCTTTTTCACAGAGATTTTGAAACTGAAATCTCCCATGCCGTTTCCACCATAGGCAGCAATGGGCTTCCCCATAGAACTTGCCAACCTGAATTCCTACAGGCTAGATGTGAGAGGCACATTCTGCTGCTTCCTCCCTAAGAGTTAAGCTTGCTTCTGAAAGCTCAACCTCCGGGGAGTCTGTTTGGCAGAGATATAGAACACACTTTTCCAAGCCTGTTGGAAGGCATTTGCAGTTTCATTTCGCGTCTAATTTCCCAAACCAAACTGCTTGCAGCTCTAACTCCCTTCTAACTACCACTTCTTCGGTTCAGTGAGATATGCTGGATTCTAAACGGAGAAGCTTCTCTGACGCTTTTTCACAGAGATTTTGAAACTGAAATTTCCAAACCCGTTTCCAACGAAGGCGCCAATGGGCTTCCCCATAGAACTTGCCAACCTGAATTCCTACAGGCTAGATGTGAGAGGCACATTCTGCTGCTTCCTCCCTTAGAGTTAAACTAGCTTCTGAAAGCTCAACCTCCGGGGAGTTTGTTTGGCAGAGATATAGAACACACTTTTCCAAGCCTGTTGGAAGGCATTTGCAGTTTCATTTCGCGTCTAATTTCCCAAACCAAACTGCTTGCAGCTCTAACTCCCTTCTAACTACCACTTCTTCGGTTCAGTGAGATATGCTGGATTCTAAACGGAGAAGCTTCTCTGACGCTTTTTCACAGAGATTTTGAAACTGAAATCTCCCATGCTGTTTCCACCATAGGCAGCAATGGGCTTCCCCATAGAACTTGCCAACCTGAATTCCTACAGGCTAGATGTGAGAGGCACATTCTGCTGCTTCCTCCCTTAGAGTTAAACTAGCTTCTGAAAGCTCAACCTCCAGGGAGTCTGTTTGGCAGAGATATAGAACACACTTTTCCAAGCCTGTTGGAAGGCATTTGCAGTTTCATTTCGCGTCTAATTTCCCAAACCAAACTGCTTGCAGCTCTAACTGCCTTCTAACTACCACTTCTTCGGTTCAGTGAGATATGCTGGATTCTAAACGGAGAAGCTTCTCTGACGCTTTTTCACAGAGATTTTGAAACTGAAATCTCCCATGCCGTTTCCACCATAGGCAGCAATGGGCTTCCCCATAGAACTTGCCAACCTGAATTCCTACAGGCTAGATGTGAGAGGCACATTCTGCTGCTTCCTCCCTTAGAGTTAAACTAGCTTCTGAAAGCTCAACCTCCAGGGAGTCTGTTTGGCAGGGATATAGAACACACTTTTCCAAGCCTGTTGGAAGGCATTTGCAGTTTCATTTCGCGTCTAATTTCCCAAACCAAACTGCTTGCAGCTCTAACTGCCTTCTAACTACCACTTCTTCGGTTCAGTGAGATATGCTGGATTCTAAACGGAGAAGCTTCTCTGACGCTTTTTCACAGAGATTTTGAAATTGAAATCTCCCATGCCGTTTCCACCATAGGCAGCAATGGGCTTCCCCATAGAACTTGCCAACCTGAATTCCTACAGGCTAGATGTGAGAGGCACATTCTGCTGCTTCCTCCCTAAGAGTTAAGCTTGCTTCTGAAAGCTCAACCTCCGGGGAGTCTGTTTGGCAGAGATATAGAACACACTTTTCCAAGCCTGTTGGAAGGCATTTGCAGTTTCATTTCGCGTCTAATTTCCCAAACCAAACTGCTTGCAGCTCTAACTCCCTTCTAACTACCACTTCTTCGGTTCAGTGAGATATGCTGGATTCTAAACGGAGAAGCTTCTCTGACGCTTTTTCACAGAGATTTTGAAACTGAAATCTCCCATGCCGTTTCCACCATAGGCAGCAATGGGCTTCCCCATAGAACTTGCCAACCTGAATTCCTACAGGCTAGATGTGAGAGGCACATTTTGCTGCTTCCTCCCTTAGAGTTAAACTAGCTTCTGAAAGCTCAACCTCCGGGGAGTTTGTTTGGCAGAGATATAGAACACACTTTTCCAAGCCTGTTGGAAGGCATTTGCAGTTTCATTTCGCGTCTAATTTCCCAAACCAAACTGCTTGCAGCTCTAACTGCCTTCTAACTACCACTTCTTCGGTTCAGTGAGATATGCTGGATTCTAAACGGAGAAGCTTCTCTGACGCTTTTTCACAGAGATTTTGAAACTGAAATCTCCCATGCCGTTTCCACCATAGGCAGCAATGGGCTTCCCCATAGAACTTGCCAACCTGAATTCCTACAGGCTAGATGTGAGAGGCACATTCTGCTGCTTCCTCCCTAAGAGTTAAGCTTGCTTCTGAAAGCTCGACCTCTGGGGAGTCTGTTTGGCAGAGATATAGAACACAGTTTTCCAAGCCTGTTGGAAGGCCTTTGCAGTGTCATTTCGCATCTAATTTCCCAAACCAAACTGCTTGCAGCTCTAACTCCCTTCTAACTACCACTTCTTCGGTTCAGTGAGATATGCCGGATTCTTAACGGAGAAGCTTCTCTGACGCTTTTTCACAGAGATTTTGAAACTGAAATCTCCCATGCCGTTTCCATCGTAGGCAGCAATGGGCTTCCCCATAGAACTTGCCAACCTGAATTCCTACAGGCTAGATGTGAGAGGCACATTCTGCTGCTTCCTCCCTAAAAGTTAAGCTTGCTTCTGAAAGCTCAACCTCCGGGGACTCTGTTTGGCACAGATATAGAACACACTTTTCCAAGCCTGTTGGAAGGCCTTTGCAGTGTCATTTCGCATCTAATTTCCCAAACCAAACTGCTTGCAGCTCTAACTCCCTTCTAACTACCACTTCTTCGGTTCAGTGAGATATGCTGGATTCTAAACGGAGAAGCCTCTCTGACGCTTTTTCACAGAGATTTTGAAACTGAAATCTCCCATGCCGTTTCCACCATAGGCAGCAATGGACTTCCCCATAGAACTTGCCAACCTGAATTCCTAAAGGCTAGATGTGAGAGGCACATTCTGCTCCTTCCTCCCTTAGAGTTAAACTTGCTTCTGAAAGCTCAACCTCCGGGGAGTTTGTTTGGCAGAGATATAGAACACACTTTTCCAAGCCTGTTGGAAGGCATTTGCAGTTTCATTTCGCGTCTAATTTCCCAAACCAAACTGCTTGCAGCTCTAACTCCCTTCTAACTACCACTTCTTCGGTTCAGTGAGATATGCTGGATTCTAAACGGAGAAGCTTCTCTGACGCTTTTTCACAGAGATTTTGAAACTGAAATCTCCCATGCCGTTTCCACCATAGGCAGCAATGGGCTTCCCCATAGAACTTGCCAATCTGAATTCCTAAAGGCTAGATGTGAGAGGCACATTCTGCTGCTTCCTCCCTTAGAGTTAAACTAGCTTCTGAAAGCTCAACCTCCGGGGAGTTTGTTTGGCAGAGATATAGAACACACTTTTCCAAGCCTGTTGGAAGGCATTTGCAGTTTCATTTCGCGTCTAATTTCCCAAACCAAACTGCTTGCAGCTCTAACTGCCTTCTAACTACCATTTCTTCGGTTCAGTGAGATATGCTGGATTCTAAACGGAGAAGCTTCTCTGACGCTTTTTCACAGAGATTTTGAAACTGAAATTTCCAAACCCGTTTCCAACGAAGGCGCCAATGGGCTTCCCCATAGAACTTGCCAACCTGAATTCCTACAGGCTAGATGTGAGAGGCACATTCTGCTGCTTCCTCCCTTAGAGTTAAACTTGCTTCTGAAAGCTCAACCTCCGGGGAATTTGTTTGGCAGAGATATAGAACACACTTTTCCAAGCCTGTTGGAAGGCATTTGCAGTTTCATTTCGCGTCTAATTTCCCAAACCAAACTGCTTGCAGCTCTAACTCCCTTCTAACTACAACTTCTTCGGTTCAGTGAGATATGCTTGATTCTAAACGGAGAAGCTTCTCTGAAGCTTTTTCACAGAGATTTTGAAACTGAAATCTCCCATGCCGTTTCCACCATAGGCAGCAATGGGCTTCCCCATAGAACTTGCCAACCTGAATTCCTACAGGCTAGATGTGAGAGGCACATTCTGCTGCTTCCTCCCTTAGAGTTAAACTAGCTTCTGAAAGCTCAACCTCCGGGGAGTTTGTTTGGCAGAGATATAGAACATACTTTTCCAAGTCTGTTGGAAGGCATTTGCAGTTTCATTTCGCGTCTAATTTCCCAAACCAAACTGCTTGCAGCTCTAACTGCCTTCTAACTACCACTTCTTCGGTTCAGTGAGATATGCTGGATTCTAAACGGAGAAGCTTCTCTGACGCTTTTTCACAGAGATTTTGAAACTGAAATCTCCCATGCTGTTTCCACCATAGGCAGCAATGGGCTTCCCCATAGAACTTGCCAACCTGAATTCCTACAGGCTAGATGTGAGAGGCACATTCTGCTGCTTCCTCCCTTAGAGTTAAACTTGCTTCTGAAAGCTCAACCTCCGGGGAATTTGTTTGGCAGAGATATAGAACACACTTTTCCAAGCCTGTTGGAAGGCATTTGCAGTTTCATTTCGCGTCTAATTTCCCAAACCGAACTGCTTGTAGCTCTAACTGCCTTCTAACTACCACTTCTTCGGTTCAGTGAGATATGCTGGATTCTAAACGGAGAAGCTTCTCTGACGCTTTTTCACAGAGATTTTGAAACTGAAATCTCCCATGCCGTTTCCACCATAGGCAGCAATGGGATTCCCCGTAGTACTTGCCAACCTGAATTCCTACAGGCTAGATGTGAGAGGCACATTCTGCTGCTTCCTCCCTAAGAGTTAAGCTTGCTTCTGAAAGCTCAACCTCCGGGGAGTCTGTTTGGCAGAGATATAGAACACACTTTTCCAAGCCTGTTGGAAGGCCTTTGCAGTGTCATTTCGCATCTAATTTCCCAAACCAAACTGCTTGCAGCTCTAACTCCCTTCTAACTACCACTTCTTCGGTTCAGTGAGATATGCTGGATTCTAAACGGAGAAGCTTCTCTGACGCTTTTTCACAGAGATTTTGAAACTGAAATGTCCAAACCCGTTTCCAACGAAGGCGCCAATGGGCTTCCCCATAGAACTTGCCAACCTGAATTCCTACAGGCTAGATGTGAGAGGCACATTCTGCTGCTTCCTCCCTTAGAGTTAAACTTGCTTCTGAAAGCTCAACCTCCGGGGAGTTTGTTTGGCAGAGATATAGAACACACTTTTCCAAGCCTGTTGGAAGGCATTTGCAGTGTCATTTCGCATCTAATTTCCCAAACCAAACTGCTTGCAGCTCTAACTCCCTTCTAACTACCACTTCTTCGGTTCAGTGAGATATGCTGGATTCTAAACGGAGAAGCTTCTCTGACGCTTTTTCACAGAGATTTTGAAACTGAAATTTCCAAACCAGTTTCCAAGGAAGGCGCCAATGGGCTTCCCCATAGAACTTGCCAACCTGAATTCCTACAGGCTAGATGTGAGAGGCACATTCTGCTGCTTCCTCCCTAAGAGTTAAGCTTGCTTCTGAAAGCTCAACCTCCGGGGAGTCTGTTTGGCAGAGATATAGAACACACTTTTCCAAGCCTGTTGGAAGGCCTTTGCAGTGTCATTTCGCATCTAATTTCCCAAACCAAACTGCTTGCAGCTCTAACTCCCTTCTAACTACCACTTCTTCGGTTCAGTGAGATATGCTGGATTCTAAACGGAGAAGCTTCTCTGACGCTTTTTCACAGAGATTTTGAAACTGAAATTTCCAAACCCGTTTCCAACGAAGGCGCCAATGGGCTTCCCCATAGAACTTGCCAACCTGAATTCCTACAGGCTAGATGTGAGAGGCACATTCTGCTGCTTCCTCCCTTAGAGTTAAACTTGCTTCTGAAAGCTCAACCTCCGGGGAGTTTGTTTGGCAGAGATATAGAACACACTTTTCCAAGCCTGTTGGAAGGCATTTGCAGTTTCATTTCGCGTCTAATTTCCCAAACCAAACTGCTTGCAGCTCTAACTGCCTTCTAACTACCACTTCTTCGGTTCAGTGAGATATGCTGGATTCTAAACGGAGAAGCTTCTCTGACGCTTTTTCACAGAGATTTTGAAACTGAAATCTCCCATGCTGTTTCCACCATAGCCAGCAATGGGCTTCCCCATAGAACTTGCCAACCTGAATTCCTACAGGCTAGATGTGAGAGGCACATTCTGCTGCTTCCTCCCTTAGAGTTAAACTAGCTTCTGAAAGCTCAACCTCCAGGGAGTCTGTTTGGCAGAGATATAGAACACACTTTTCCAAGCCTGTTGGAAGGCATTTGCAGTTTCATTTCGCGTCTAATTTCCCAAACCAAACTGCTTGCAGCTCTAACTCCCTTCTAACTACCACTTCTTCGGTTCAGTGAGATATGCTGGATTCTAAACGGAGAAGCTTCTCTGACGCTTTTTCACAGAGATTTTGAAACTGAAATCTCCCATGCCGTTTCCACCATAGGCAGCAATGGGCTTCCCCATAGAACTTGCCAACCTGAATTCCTACAGGCTAGATGTGAGAGGCACATTCTGCTGCTTCCTCCCTAAGAGTTAAGCTTGCTTCTGAAAGCTCAACCTCCGGGGAGTCTGTTTGGCAGAGATATAGAACACACTTTTCCAAGCCTGTTGGAAGGCCTTTGCAGTGTCATTTCGCATCTAATTTCCCAAACCAAACTGCTTGCAGCTCTAACTCCCTTCTAACTACCACTTCTTCGGTTCAGTGAGATATGCTGGATTCTAAACGGAGAAGCTTCTCTGACGCTTTTTCACAGAGATTTTGAAACTGAAATTTCCAAACCCGTTTCCAACGAAGGCGCCAATGGGCTTCCCCATAGAACTTGCCAACCTGAATTCCTACAGGCTAGATGTGAGAGGCACATTCTGCTGCTTCCTCCCTTAGAGTTAAACTTGCTTCTGAAAGCTCAACCTCCGGGGAGTTTGTTTGGCAGAGATATAGAACACACTTTTCCAAGCCTGTTGGAAGGCATTTGCAGTTTCATTTCGCGTCTAATTTCCCAAACCAAACTGCTTGCAGCTCTAACTGCCTTCTAACTACCACTTCTTCGGTTCAGTGAGATATGCTGGATTCTAAACGGAGAAGCTTCTCTGACGCTTTTTCACAGAGATTTTGAAACTGAAATCTCCCATGCTGTTTCCACCATAGCCAGCAATGGGCTTCCCCATAGAACTTGCCAACCTGAATTCCTACAGGCTAGATGTGAGAGGCACATTCTGCTGCTTCCTCCCTTAGAGTTAAACTAGCTTCTGAAAGCTCAACCTCCAGGGAGTCTGTTTGGCAGAGATATAGAACACACTTTTCCAAGCCTGTTGGAAGGCATTTGCAGTTTCATTTCGCGTCTAATTTCCCAAACCAAACTGCTTGCAGCTCTAACTCCCTTCTAACTACCACTTCTTCGGTTCAGTGAGATATGCTGGATTCTAAACGGAGAAGCTTCTCTGACGCTTTTTCACAGAGATTTTGAAACTGAAATCTCCCATGCCGTTTCCACCATAGGCAGCAATGGGCTTCCCCATAGAACTTGCCAACCTGAATTCCTACAGGCTAGATGTGAGAGGCACATTCTGCTGCTTCCTCCCTTAGAGTTAAACTTGCTTCTGAAAGCTCAACCTCCCGGGAGTCTGTTTGGCAGAGATATAGAACACACTTTTCCAAGCCTGTTGGAAGGCATTTGCAGTTTCATTTCGCGTCTAATTTCCCAAACCAAACTGCTTGCAGCTCTAACTGCCTTCTAACTACCACTTCTTCGGTTCAGTGAGATATGCTGGATTCTAAACGGAGAAGCTTCTCTGACGCTTTTTCACAGAGATTTTGAAACTGAAATCTCCCATGCCGTTTCCACCATAGGCAGCAATGGGCTTCCCCATAGAACTTGCCAACCTGAATTCCTACAGGCTAGATGTGAGAGGCACATTCTGCTGCTTCCTCCCTAAGAGTTAAGCTTGCTTCTGAAAGCTCAACCTCCGGGGAGTCTGTTTGGCAGAGATATAGAACACATTTTTCGAAGCCTGTTGGAAGGCCTTTGCAGTGTCATTTCGCATCTAATTTCCCAAACCAAACTGCTTGCAGCTCTAATTCCCTTCTAACTACCACTTCTTCGGTTCAGTGAGATATGCTGGATTCTAAACGGAGAAGCTTCTCTGACGCTTTTTCACAGAGATTTTGAAACTGAAATTTCCAAACCCGTTTCCAACGAAGGCGCCAATGGGCTTCCCCATAGAACTTGCCAACCTGAATTCCTACAGGCTAGATGTGAGAGGCACATTCTGCTGCTTCCTCCCTTTGAGTTAAACTAGCTTCTGAAAGCTCAACCTCCGGGGAGTTTGTTTGGCAGAGATATAGAACACACTTTTCCAAGCCTGTTGGAAGGCATTTGCAGTTTCATTTCGCATCTAATTTCCCAAACCAAACTGCTTGCAGCTCTAACTCCCTTCTAACTACCACTTCTTCGGTTCAGTGAGATATGGGGGATTCTAAACGGAGAAGCTTCTCTGACGCTTTTTCACAGAGATTTTGAAACTGAAATCTCCCATGCCGTTTCCACCATAGGCAGCAATGGGCTTCCCCATAGAACTTGCCAACCTGAATTCCTACAGGCTAGATGTGAGAGGCACATTCTGCTGCTTCCTCCCTAAGAGTTAAGCTTGCTTCTGAAAGCTCAACCTCCGGGGACTCTGTTTGGCACAGATATAGAACACACTTTTCCAAGCCTGTTGGAAGGCCTTTGCAGTGTCATTTCGCATTTAATATCCCAAACCAAACTGCTTGCAGCTCTAACTCCCTTCTAACTACCACTTCTTCGGTTCAGTGAGATATGCTGGATTCTAAACGGAGAAGCTTCTCTGACGCTTTTTCACAGAGATTTTGAAACTGAAATTTCCAAACCCGTTTCCAACGAAGGCGCCAATGGGCTTCCCCATAGAACTTGCCAACCTGAATTCCTATAGGCTAGATGTGAGAGGCACATTCTGCTGCTTCCTCCCTTAGAGTTAAACTTGCTTCTGAAAGCTCAACCTCCGGGGAGTTTGTTTGGCAGAGATATAGAACACACATTTCCAAGCCTGTTGGAAGGCATTTGCAGTGTCATTTCGCATCTAATTTCCCAAACCAAACTGCTTGCAGCTCTAACTCCCTTCTAACTACCACTTCTTCGGTTCAGTGAGATATGCTGGATTCTAAACGGAGAAGCTTCTCTGACGCTTTTTCACAGAGATTTTGAAACTGAAATCTCCCATGCCGTTTCCACCATAGGCAGCAATGGGCTTCCCCATAGAACTTGCCAACCTGAATTCCTACAGGCTAGATGTGAGAGGCACATTCTGCTGCTTCCTCCCTTAGAGTTAAACTAGCTTCTGAAAGCTCAACCTCCGGGGAGTTTGTTTGGCAGAGATATAGAACACACTTTTCCAAGCCTGTTGGAAGGCATTTGCAGTTTCATTTCGCGTCTAATTTCCCAAACCAAACTGCTTGCAGCTCTAACTCCCTTCTAACTACCACTTCTTCGGTTCAGTGAGATATGCTGGATTCTAAACGGAGAAGCTTCTCTGACGCTTTTTCACAGAGATTTTGAAACTGAAATTTCCAAACCAGTTTCCAACGAAGGCGCCAATGGGCTTCCCCATAGAACTTGCCAACCTGAATTCCTACACGCTAGATGTGAGAGGCACATTCTGCTGCTTCCTCCCTAAGAGTTAAGCTTGCTTCTGAAAGCTCAACCTCCGGGGAGTCTGTTTGGCAGAGATATAGAACACACTTTTCCAAGCCTGTTGGAAGGCCTTTGCAGTGTCATTTCGCATCTAATTTCCCAAACCAAACTGCTTGCAGCTCTAACTCCCTTCTAACTACCACTTCTTCGGTTCAGTGAGATATGCTGGATTCTAAACGGAGAAGCTTCTCTGACGCTTTTTCACAGAGATTTTGAAACTGAAATTTCCAAACCCGTTTCCAACGAAGGCGCCAATGGGCTTCCCCATAGAACTTGCCAACCTGAATTCCTACAGGCTAGATGTGAGAGGCACATTCTGCTGCTTCCTCCCTTAGAGTTAAACTTGCTTCTGAAAGCTCAACCTCCGGGGAGTTTGTTTGGCAGAGATATAGAACACACTTTTCCAAGCCTGTTGGAAGGCATTTGCAGTTTCATTTCGCGTCTAATTTCCCAAACCAAACTGCTTGCAGCTCTAACTGCCTTCTAACTACCACTTCTTCGGTTCAGTGAGATATGCTGGATTCTAAACGGAGAAGCTTCACTGACGCTTTTTCACAGAGATTTTGAAACTGAAATCTCCCATGCTGTTTCCACCATAGCCAGCAATGGGCTTCCCCATAGAACTTGCCAACCTGAATTCCTACAGGCTAGATGTGAGAGGCACATTCTGCTGCTTCCTCCCTTAGAGTTAAACTAGCTTCTGAAAGCTCAACCTCCAGGGAGTCTGTTTGGCAGAGATATAGAACACACTTTTCCAAGCCTGTTGGAAGGCATTTGCAGTTTCATTTCGCGTCTAATTTCCCAAACCAAACTGCTTGCAGCTCTAACTCCCTTCTAACTACCACTTCTTCGGTTCAGTGAGATATGCTGGATTCTAAACGGAGAAGCTTCTCTGACGCTTTTTCACAGAGATTTTGAAACTGAAATCTCCCATGCCGTTTCCACCATAGGCAGCAATGGGCTTCCCCATAGAACTTGCCAACCTGAATTCCTACAGGCTAGATGTGAGAGGCACATTCTGCTGCTTCCTCCCTAAGAGTTAAGCTTGCTTCTGAAAGCTCAACCTCCGGGGAGTCTGTTTGGCAGAGATATAGAACACACTTTTCCAAGCCTGTTGGAAGGCCTTTGCAGTGTCATTTCGCATCTAATTTCCCAAACCAAACTGCTTGCAGCTCTAACTCCCTTCTAACTACCACTTCTTCGGTTCAGTGAGATATGCTGGATTCTAAACGGAGAAGCTTCTCTGACGCTTTTTCACAGAGATTTTGAAACTGAAATTTCCAAACCCGTTTCCAACGAAGGCGCCAATGGGCTTCCCCATAGAACTTGCCAACCTGAATTCCTACAGGCTAGATGTGAGAGGCACATTCTGCTGCTTCCTCCCTTAGAGTTAAACTAGCTTCTGAAAGCTCAACCTCCAGGGAGTCTGTTTGGCAGAGATATAGAACACACTTTTCCAAGCCTGTTGGAAGGCATTTGCAGTTTCATTTCGCGTCTAATTTCCCAAACCAAACTGCTTGCAGCTCTAACTGCCTTCTAACTACCACTTCTTCGGTTCAGTGAGATATGCTGGATTCTAAACGGAGAAGCTTCTCTGACGCTTTTTCACAGAGATTTTGAAACTGAAATCTCCCATGCCGTTTCCACCATAGGCAGCAATGGGCTTCCCCATAGAACTTGCCAACCTGAATTCCTACAGGCTAGACGTGAGAGGCACATTCTGCTGCTTCCTCCCTAAGAGTTAAGCTTGCTTCTGAAAGCTCAACCTCCGGGGAGTCTGTTTGGCAGAGATATAGAACACACTTTTCCAAGCCTGTTGGAAGGCCTTTGCAGTGTCATTTCGCATCTAATTTCCCAAACCAAACTGCTTGCAGCTCTAACTCCCTTCTAACTACCACTTCTTCGGTTCAGTGAGATATGCTGGATTCTAAACGGAGAAGCTTCTCTGACGCTTTTTCACAGAGATTTTGAAACTGAAATCTCCCATGCCGTTTCCACCATAGGCAGCAATGGGCTTCCCCATAGAACTTGCCAACCTGAATTCCTACAGGCTAGATGTGAGAGGCACATTCTGCTGCTTCCTCCCTTAGAGTTAAACTTGCTTCTGAAAGCTCAACCTCCGGGGAGTTTGTTTGGCAGAGATATAGAACACACTTTTCCAAGCCTGTTGGAAGGCATTTGCAGTTTCATTTCGCGTCTAATTTCCCAAACCAAACTGCTTGCAGCTCTAACTGCCTTCTAACTACCACTTCTTCGGTTCAGTGAGATATGCTGGATTCTAAACGGAGAAGCTTCTCTGACGCTTTTTCACAGAGATTTTGAAACTGAAATCTCCCATGCTGTTTCCACCATAGCCAGCAATGGGCTTCCCCATAGAACTTGCCAACCTGAATTCCTACAGGCTAGATGTGAGAGGCACATTCTGCTGCTTCCTCCCTTAGAGTTAAACTAGCTTCTGAAAGCTCAACCTCCAGGGAGTCTGTTTGGCAGAGATATAGAACACACTTTTCCAAGCCTGTTGGAAGGCATTTGCAGTTTCATTTCGCGTCTAATTTCCCAAACCAAACTGCTTGCAGCTCTAACTCCCTTCTAACTACCACTTCTTCGGTTCAGTGAGATATGCTGGATTCTAAACGGAGAAGCTTCTCTGACGCTTTTTCACAGAGATTTTGAAACTGAAATTTCCAAACCAGTTTCCAAGGAAGGCGCCAATGGGCTTCCCCATAGAACTTGCCAACCTGAATTCCTACAGGCTAGATGTGAGAGGCACATTCTGCTGCTTCCTCCCTAAGAGTTAAGCTTGCTTCTGAAAGCTCAACCTCTGGGGAGTCTGTTTGGCAGAGATATAGAACACACTTTTCCAAGCCTGTTGGAAGGCCTTTGCAGTGTCATTTCGCATCTAATTTCCCAAACCAAACTGCTTGCAGCTCTAACTCCCTTCTAACTACCACTTCTTCGGTTCAGTGAGATATGCCGGATTCTTAACGGAGAAGCTTCTCTGACGCTTTTTCACAGAGATTTTGAAACTGAAATCTCCCATGCCGTTTCCATCGTAGGCAGCAATGGGCTTCCCCATAGAACTTGCCAACCTGAATTCCTACAGGCTAGATGTGAGAGGCACATTCTGCTGCTTCCTCCCTAAAAGTTAAGCTTGCTTCTGAAAGCTCAACCTCCGGGGACTCTGTTTGGCACAGATATAGAACACACTTTTCCAAGCCTGTTGGAAGGCCTTTGCAGTGTCATTTCGCATCTAATTTCCCAAACCAAACTGCTTGCAGCTCTAACTCCCTTCTAACTACCACTTCTTCGGTTCAGTGAGATATGCTGGATTCTAAACGGAGAAGCCTCTCTGACGCTTTTTCACAGAGATTTTGAAACTGAAATCTCCCATGCCGTTTCCACCATAGGCAGCAATGGACTTCCCCATAGAACTTGCCAACCTGAATTCCTAAAGGCTAGATGTGAGAGGCACATTCTGCTCCTTCCTCCCTTAGAGTTAAACTTGCTTCTGAAAGCTCAACCTCCGGGGAGTTTGTTTGGCAGAGATATAGAACACACTTTTCCAAGCCTGTTGGAAGGCATTTGCAGTTTCATTTCGCGTCTAATTTCCCAAACCAAACTGCTTGCAGCTCTAACTCCCTTCTAACTACCACTTCTTCGGTTCAGTGAGATATGCTGGATTCTAAACGGAGAAGCTTCTCTGACGCTTTTTCACAGAGATTTTGAAACTGAAATCTCCCATGCCGTTTCCACCATAGGCAGCAATGGGCTTCCCCATAGAACTTGCCAATCTGAATTCCTAAAGGCTAGATGTGAGAGGCACATTCTGCTGCTTCCTCCCTTAGAGTTAAACTAGCTTCTGAAAGCTCAACCTCCGGGGAGTTTGTTTGGCAGAGATATAGAACACACTTTTCCAAGCCTGTTGGAAGGCATTTGCAGTTTCATTTCGCGTCTAATTTCCCAAACCAAACTGCTTGCAGCTCTAACTGCCTTCTAACTACCATTTCTTCGGTTCAGTGAGATATGCTGGATTCTAAACGGAGAAGCTTCTCTGACGCTTTTTCACAGAGATTTTGAAACTGAAATTTCCAAACCCGTTTCCAACGAAGGCGCCAATGGGCTTCCCCATAGAACTTGCCAACCTGAATTCCTACAGGCTAGATGTGAGAGGCACATTCTGCTGCTTCCTCCCTTAGAGTTAAACTTGCTTCTGAAAGCTCAACCTCCGGGGAATTTGTTTGGCAGAGATATAGAACACACTTTTCCAAGCCTGTTGGAAGGCATTTGCAGTTTCATTTCGCGTCTAATTTCCCAAACCAAACTGCTTGCAGCTCTAACTCCCTTCTAACTACAACTTCTTCGGTTCAGTGAGATATGCTTGATTCTAAACGGAGAAGCTTCTCTGAAGCTTTTTCACAGAGATTTTGAAACTGAAATCTCCCATGCCGTTTCCACCATAGGCAGCAATGGGCTTCCCCATAGAACTTGCCAACCTGAATTCCTACAGGCTAGATGTGAGAGGCACATTCTGCTGCTTCCTCCCTTAGAGTTAAACTAGCTTCTGAAAGCTCAACCTCCGGGGAGTTTGTTTGGCAGAGATATAGAACATACTTTTCCAAGTCTGTTGGAAGGCATTTGCAGTTTCATTTCGCGTCTAATTTCCCAAACCAAACTGCTTGCAGCTCTAACTGCCTTCTAACTACCACTTCTTCGGTTCAGTGAGATATGCTGGATTCTAAACGGAGAAGCTTCTCTGACGCTTTTTCACAGAGATTTTGAAACTGAAATCTCCCATGCTGTTTCCACCATAGGCAGCAATGGGCTTCCCCATAGAACTTGCCAACCTGAATTCCTACAGGCTAGATGTGAGAGGCACATTCTGCTGCTTCCTCCCTTAGAGTTAAACTTGCTTCTGAAAGCTCAACCTCCGGGGAATTTGTTTGGCAGAGATATAGAACACACTTTTCCAAGCCTGTTGGAAGGCATTTGCAGTTTCATTTCGCGTCTAATTTCCCAAACCGAACTGCTTGCAGCTCTAACTGCCTTCTAACTACCACTTCTTCGGTTCAGTGAGATATGCTGGATTCTAAACGGAGAAGCTTCTCTGACGCTTTTTCACAGAGATTTTGAAACTGAAATCTCCCATGCCGTTTCCACCATAGGCAGCAATGGGCTTCCCCATAGAACTTGCCAACCTAAATTCCTACAGGCTAGATGTGAGAGGCACATTCTGCTGCTTCCTCCCTAACAGTTAAGCTTGCTTCTGAAAGCTCAACCTCCGGGGAGTCTGTTTGGCAGAGATATAGAACACACTTTTCCAAGCCTGTTGAAAGGCCTTTGCAGTTTCATTTCGCGTCTAATTTCCCAAACCAAACTGCTTGCAGCTCTAACTGCCTTCTAACTACCACTTCTTCGGTTCAGTGAGATATGCTGGATTCTAAACGGAGAAGCTTCTCTGACTCTTTTTCACAGAGATTTTGAAACTGAAATCTCCCATGCTGTTTCCACCATAGGCAGCAATGGGCTTCCCCATAGAACTTGCCAACCTGAATTCCTACAGGCTAGATGTGAGAGGCACATTCTGCTGCTTCCTCCCTTAGAGTTAAACTTGCTTCTGAAAGCTCAACCTCCGGGGAATTTGTTTGGCAGAGATATAGAACACACTTTTCCAAGCCTGTTGGAAGGCATTTGCAGTTTCATTTCGCGTCTAATTTCCCAAACCGAACTGCTTGCAGCTCTAACTGCCTTCTAACTACCACTTCTTCGGTTCAGTGAGATATGCTGGATTCTAAACGGAGAAGCTTCTCTGACGCTTTTTCACAGAGATTTTGAAACTGAAATCTCCCATGCCGTTTCCACCATAGGCAGCAATGGGCTTCCCCATAGAACTTGCCAACCTAAATTCCTACAGGCTAGATGTGAGAGGCACATTCTGCTGCTTCCTCCCTAACAGTTAAGCTTGCTTCTGAAAGCTCAACCTCCGGGGAATCTGTTTGGCAGAGATATAGAACACACTTTTCCAAGCCTGTTGAAAGGCCTTTGCAGTGTCATTTCGCATCTAATTTCCCAAACCAAACTGCTTGCAGCTCTAACTCCCTTCTAACTACCACTTCTTCGGTTCAGTGAGATATGCTGGATTCTAAACGGAGAAGCTTCTCTGACGCTTTTTCACAGAGATTTTGAAACTGAAATCTCCCATGCCGTTTCCACCATAGGCAGCAAAGGGCTTCCCCAAAGAACTTGCCAACCTGAATTCCTACAGGCTAGATGTGAGAGGCACATTCTGCTGCTTTCTTCCTTAGAGATAAACTAGCTTCTGAAAGCTCAACCTCCGGGGAGTTTGTTTGGCAGTGATATAGAACACACTTTTCCAAGCCTGTTGGAAGGCATTTGCAGTTTCATTTCGCGTCTAACTTCCCAAACCAAACTGCTTGCAGCTCTAACTCCCTTCTAACTACCACTTCTTCGGTTCAGTGAGATATGCTGGATTCTAAACGGAGAAGCTTCTCTGACGCTTTTTCACAGAGATTTTGAAGCTGAAATCTCCCATGCCGTTTCCACCATAGGCAGCAATGGGCTTCCCCATAGAACTTGCCAACCTGAATTCCTACAGGGTAGATGTGAGAGGCACATTCTGCTGCTTCCTCCCTTAGAGTTAAACTTGCTTCTGAAAGCTCAACCTCCGGGGAGTCTGTTTGGCAGAGATATAGAACACACTTTTCCAAGCCTGTTGGAAGGCATTTGCAGTTTCATTTCGCGTCTAATTTCCCAAACCAAACTGCTTGCAGCTCTAACTCCCTTCTAACTACCACTTCTTCGGTTCAGTGAGATATGCTGTATTCTAAACGGAGAAGCTTCTCTGACGCTTTTTCACAGAGATTTTGAAACTGAAATCTCCCATGCCGTTTCCACCATAGGCAGCAATGGGCTTCCCCATAGAACTTGCCAACCTGAATTCCTACAGGCTAGATGTGAGAGGCACATTCTGCTGCTTCCTCCCTTAGAGTTAAACTAGCTTCTGAAAGCTCAACCTCCGGGGAGTTTGTTTGGCAGAGATATAGAACACACTTTTCCAAGCCTGTTGGAAGGCATTTGCAGTTTCATTTCGCGTCTAATTTCCCAAACCAAACTGCTTGCAGCTCTAACTCCCTTCTAACTACCACTTCTTCGGTTCAGTGAGATATGCTGGATTCTAAACGGAGAAGCTTCTCTGACGCTTTTTCACAGAGATTTTGAAACTGAAATCTCCCATGCCGTTTCCACCTTAGGCAGCAATGGGCTTCCCCATAGAACTTGCCAACCTGAATTCCTACAGGCTAGATGTGAGAGGCACATTCTGCTGCTTCCTCCCTTAGAGTTAAACTGGCTTCTGAAAGCTCAACCTCCGGGGAGTCTGTTTGGCAGAGATATAAAACACACTTTTCCAAGCCTGTTGGAAGGCATTTGCAGTTTCATTTCGCGTCTAATTTCCCAAACCAAACTGCTTGCAGCTCTAACTCCCTTCTAACTACCACTTCTTCGGTTCAGTGAGATATGCTGGATTCTAAACGGAGAAGCTTCTCTGACGCTTTTTCACAGAGATTTTGAAACTGAAATCTCCCATGCCGTTTCCACCATAGGCAGCAATGGGCTTCCCCATAGAACTTGCCAACCTGAATTCCTACAGGCTAGATGTGAGAGGCACATTCTGCTGCTTCCTCCCTTAGAGTTAAACTTGCTTCTGAAAGCTCAACCTCCGGGGAGTTTGTTTGGCAGAGATATAGAACACACTTTTCCAAGCCTGTTGGAAGGCATTTGCAGTTTCATTTCGCGTCTAATTTCCCAAACCAAACTGCTTGCAGCTCTAACTCCCTTCTAACTACCACTTCTTCGGTTCAGTGAGATATGCTGGATTCTAAACGGAGAAGCTTCTCTGACGCTTTTTTACAGAGATTTTGAAACTGAAATCTCCCATGCCGTTTCCACCATAGGCAGCAATGGGCTTCCCCATAGAACTTGCCAACCTGAATTCCTACAGGCTAGATGTGAGAGGCACATTCTGCTGCTTCCTCCCTAACAGTTAAGCTTGCTTCTGAAAGCTCAACCTCCGGGGACTCTGTTTGGCAGAGATATAGAATACACTTTTCCAAGCCTGTTGGAAGGCCTTTGCAGTGTCATTTCGCATCTAATTTCCCAAACCAAACTGCTTGCAGCTCTAACTCCCTTCTAACTACCACTTCTTCGGTTCAGTGAGATATGCTGGATTCTAAACGGAGAAGCTTCTCTGACGCTTTTTCACAGAGATTTTGAAACTGAAATCTCCCATGCCGTTTCCACCTTAGGCAGTAATGGGCTTCCCCATAGAACTTGCCAACCTGAATTCCTACAGGCTAGATGTGAGAGGCACATTCTGCTGCTTCCTCCCTTAGAGTTAAACTGGCTTCTGAAAGCTCAACCTCCGGGGAGTCTGTTTGGCAGAGATATAGAACACACTTTTCCAAGCCTGTTGGAAGGCATTTGCAGTTTCATTTCGCGTCTAATTTCCCAAACCAAACTGCTTGCAGCTCTAACTCCCTTCTAACTACCACTTCTTCGGTTCAGTGAGATATGCTGGATTCTAAACGGAGAAGCTTCTCTGACGCTTTTTCACAGAGATTTTGAAACTGAAATCTCCCATGCCGTTTCCACCATAGGCAGCAATGGGCTTCCCCATAGAACTTGCCAACCTGAATTCCTACAGGCTAGATGTGAGAGGCACATTCTGGTGCTTCCTCCCTTAGAGTTAAACTTGCTTCTGAAAGCTCAACCTCCGGGGAGTTTGTTTGGCAGAGATATAGAACACACTTTTCCAAGCCTGTTGGAAGGCATTTGCAGTTTCATTTCGCGTCTAATTTCCCAAACCAAACTGCTTGCAGCTCTAATTCCCTTCTAACTACCACTTTTTCGGTTCAGTGAGATATGCTGGATTCTAAACGGAGAAGCTTCTCTGACGCTTTTTCACAGAGATTTTGAAACTGAAATCTCCCATGCCATTTCCACCATAGGCAGCAATGGGCTTCCCCATAGAACTTGCCAACCTGAATTCCTACAGGCTAGATGTGAGAGGCACATTCTGCTGCTTCCTCCCTTAGAGTTAAACTAGCTTCTGAAAGCTCAACCTCCGGGGAGTCTGTTTGGCAGAGATATAGAACACACTTTTCCAAGCCTGTTGGAAGGCATTTGCAGTTTCATTTCGCAACTAATTTCCCAAACCAAACTGCTTGCAGCTCTAACTGCCTTCTAACTACCACTTCTTCGGTTCAGTGAGATATGCTGGATTCTAAACGGAGAAGCTTCTCTGACGCTTTTTCACAGAGATTTTCAAACTGAAATCTCCCATGCCGTTTCCACCATAGGCAGCAATGGGCTTCCCCAAAGAACTTGCCAACCTGAATTCCTACAGGCTAGATGTGAGAGGCACATTCTGCTGCTTTCTCCCTTAGAGTTAAACTAGCTTCTGAAAGCTCAACCTCCGGGGAGTTTGTTTGGCAGAGATATAGAACACACTTTTCCAAGCCTGTTGGAAGGCATTTGCAGTTTCATTTCGCGTCTAATTTCCCAAACCAAACTGCTTGCAGCTCTAACTCCCTTCTAACTACCACTTCTTCGGTTCAGTGAGATATGCTGGATTCTAAACGGAGAAGCTTCTCTGACGCTTTTTCACAGAGATTTTGAAGCTGAAATCTCCCATGCCGTTTCCACCATAGGCAGCAATGGGCTTCCCCATAGAACTTGCCAACCTGAATTCCTACAGGGTAGATGTGAGAGGCACATTCTGCTGCTTCCTCCCTTAGAGTTAAACTTGCTTCTGAAAGCTCAACCTCCGGGGAGTCTGTTTGGCAAAGATATAGAACACACTTTTCCAAGCCTGTTGGAAGGCATTTGCAGTTTCATTTCGCGTCTAATTTCCCAAACCAAACTGCTTGCAGCTCTAACTCCCTTCTAACTAACACTTCTTCGGTTCAGTGAGATATGCTGGATTCTAAACGGAGAAGCTTCTCTGACGCTGTTTCACAGAGATTTTGAAACTGAAATTTCCAAACCCGTTTCCAACGAAGGCGCCAATGGGCTTCCCCATAGAACTTGCCAACCTGAATTCCTACAGGCTAGATGTGAGAGGCACATTCTGCTGCTTCCTCCCTTAGAGTTAAACTTGCTTCTGAAAGCTCAACCTCCGGGGAGTCTGTTTGGCAGAGATATAGAACACACTTTTCCAAGCCTGTTGGAAGGCATTTGCAGTTTCATTTCGCGTCTAATTTCCCAAACCAAACTGCTTGCAGCTCTAACTCCCTTCTAACTACCACTTCTTCGGTTCAGTGAGATATGCTGGATTCTAAACGGAGAAGCTTCTCTGACGCTTTTTCACAGAGATTTTGAAACTGAAATCTCCCATGCCGTTTCCACCATAGGCAGCAATGGGCTTCCCCATAGAACTTGCCAACCTGAATTCCTACAGGCTAGATGTGAGAGGCACATTCTGCTGCTTCCTCCCTTAGAGTTAAACTAGCTTCTGAAAGCTCAACCTCCGGGGAGTTTGTTTGGCAGAGATATAGAACACACTTTTCCAAGCCTGTTGGAAGGCATTTGCAGTTTCATTTCGCGTCTAATTTCCCAAACCAAACTGCTTGCAGCTCTAACTCCCTTCTAACTACCACTTCTTCGGTTCAGTGAGATATGCTGGATTCTAAACGGAGAAGCTTCTCTGACGCTTTTTCACAGAGATTTTGAAACTGAAATCTCCCATGCCGTTTCCACCTTAGGCAGCAATGGGCTTCCCCATAGAACTTGCCAACCTGAATTCCTACAGGCTAGATGTGAGAGGCACATTCTGCTGCTTCCTCCCTTAGAGTTAAACTGGCTTCTGAAAGCTCAACCTCCGGGGAGTCTGTTTGGCAGAGATATAAAACACACTTTTCCAAGCCTGTTGGAAGGCATTTGCAGTTTCATTTCGCGTCTAATTTCCCAAACCAAACTGCTTGCAGCTCTAACTCCCTTCTAACTACCACTTCTTCGGTTCAGTGAGATATGCTGGATTCTAAACGGAGAAGCTTCTCTGACGCTTTTTCACAGAGATTTTGAAACTGAAATCTCCCATGCCGTTTCCACCATAGGCAGCAATGGGCTTCCCCATAGAACTTGCCAACCTGAATTCCTACAGGCTAGATGTGAGAGGCACATTCTGCTGCTTTCTCCCTTAGAGTTAAACTAGCTTCTGAAAGCTCAACCTCCGGGGAGTTTGTTTGGCAGAGATATAGAACACACTTTTCCAAGCCTGTTGGAAGGCATTTGCAGTTTCATTTCGTGTCTAATTTCCCAAACCAAACTGCTTGCAGCTCTAACTCCCTTCTAACTAATACTTCTTCGGTTCAGTGAGATATGCTGGATTCTAAACGGAGAAGCTTCTCTGACGCTTTTTCACAGAGATTTTGAAGCTGAAATCTCCCTTGCCGTTTCCACCATAGGCAGCAATGGGCTTCCCCATAGAACTTGCCAACCTGAATTCCTACAGGCTAGATGTGAGAGGCACATTCTGGTGCTTCCTCCCTTAGAGTTAAACTTGCTTCTGAAAGCTCAACCTCCGGGGAGTTTGTTTGGCAGAGATATAGAACACACTTTTCCAAGCCTGTTGGAAGGCATTTGCAGTTTCATTTCGCGTCTAATTTCCCAAACCAAACTGCTTGCAGCTCTAATTCCCTTCTAACTACCACTTTTTCGGTTCAGTGAGATATGCTGGATTCTAAACGGAGAAGCTTCTCTGACGCTTTTTCACAGAGATTTTGAAACTGAAATCTCCCATGCCATTTCCACCATAGGCAGCAATGGGCTTCCCCATAGAACTTGCCAACCTGAATTCCTACAGGCTAGATGTGAGAGGCACATTCTGCTGCTTCCTCCCTTAGAGTTAAACTAGCTTCTGAAAGCTCAACCTCCGGGGAGTCTGTTTGGCAGAGATATAGAACACACTTTTCCAAGCCTGTTGGAAAGCATTTGCAGTTTCATTTCGCAACTAATTTCCCAAACCAAACTGCTTGCAGCTCTAACTGCCTTCTAACTACCACTTCTTCGGTTCAGTGAGATATGCTGGATTCTAAACGGAGAAGCTTCTCTGACGCTTTTTCACAGAGATTTTGAAACTGAAATCTCCCATGCCGTTTCCACCATAGGCAGCAATGGGCTTCCCCATAGAACTTGCCAACCTAAATTCCTACAGGCTAGATGTGAGAGGCACATTCTGCTGCTTCCTCCCTAACAGTTAAGCTTGCTTCTGAAAGCTCAACCTCCGGGGAATCTGTTTGGCAGAGATATAGAACACACTTTTCCAAGCCTGTTGAAAGGCCTTTGCAGTGTCATTTCGCATCTAATTTCCCAAACCAAACTGCTTGCAGCTCTAACTCCCTTCTAACTACCACTTCTTCGGTTCAGTGAGATATGCTGGATTCTAAACGGAGAAGCTTCTCTGACGCTTTTTCACAGAGATTTTGAAACTGAAATCTCCCATGCCGTTTCCACCATAGGCAGCAAAGGGCTTCCCCAAAGAACTTGCCAACCTGAATTCCTACAGGCTAGATGTGAGAGGCACATTCTGCTGCTTTCTTCCTTAGAGATAAACTAGCTTCTGAAAGCTCAACCTCCGGGGAGTTTGTTTGGCAGTGATATAGAACACACTTTTCCAAGCCTGTTGGAAGGCATTTGCAGTTTCATTTCGCGTCTAACTTCCCAAACCAAACTGCTTGCAGCTCTAACTCCCTTCTAACTACCACTTCTTCGGTTCAGTGAGATATGCTGGATTCTAAACGGAGAAGCTTCTCTGACGCTTTTTCACAGAGATTTTGAAGCTGAAATCTCCCATGCCGTTTCCACCATAGGCAGCAATGGGCTTCCCCATAGAACTTGCCAACCTGAATTCCTACAGGGTAGATGTGAGAGGCACATTCTGCTGCTTCCTCCCTTAGAGTTAAACTTGCTTCTGAAAGCTCAACCTCCGGGGAGTCTGTTTGGCAGAGATATAAAACACACTTTTCCAAGCCTGTTGGAAGGCATTTGCAGTTTCATTTCGCGTCTAATTTCCCAAACCAAACTGCTTGCAGCTCTAACTCCCTTCTAACTACCACTTCTTCGGTTCAGTGAGATATGCTGGATTCTAAACGGAGAAGCTTCTCTGACGCTTTTTCACAGAGATTTTGAAACTGAAATCTCCCATGCCGTTTCCACCATAGGCAGCAATGGGCTTCCCCATAGAACTTGCCAACCTGAATTCCTACAGGCTAGATGTGAGAGGCACATTCTGCTGCTTCCTCCCTTAGAGTTAAACTAGCTTCTGAAAGCTCAACCTCCGGGGAGTTTGTTTGGCAGAGATATAGAACACACTTTTCCAAGCCTGTTGGAAGGCATTTGCAGTTTCATTTCGCGTCTAATTTCCCAAACCAAACTGCTTGCAGCTCTAACTCCCTTCTAACTACCACTTCTTCGGTTCAGTGAGATATGCTGGATTCTAAACGGAGAAGCTTCTCTGACGCTTTTTCACAGAGATTTTGAAACTGAAATCTCCCATGCCGTTTCCACCTTAGGCAGCAATGGGCTTCCCCATAGAACTTGCCAACCTGAATTCCTACAGGCTAGATGTGAGAGGCACATTCTGCTGCTTCCTCCCTTAGAGTTAAACTGGCTTCTGAAAGCTCAACCTCCGGGGAGTCTGTTTGGCAGAGATATAAAACACACTTTTCCAAGCCTGTTGGAAGGCATTTGCAGTTTCATTTCGCGTCTAATTTCCCAAACCAAACTGCTTGCAGCTCTAACTCCCTTCTAACTACCACTTCTTCGGTTCAGTGAGATATGCTGGATTCTAAACGGAGAAGCTTCTCTGACGCTTTTTCACAGAGATTTTGAAACTGAAATCTCCCATGCCGTTTCCACCATAGGCAGCAATGGGCTTCCCCATAGAACTTGCCAACCTGAATTCCTACAGGCTAGATGTGAGAGGCACATTCTGCTGCTTCCTCCCTTAGAGTTAAACTTGCTTCTGAAAGCTCAACCTCCGGGGAGTTTGTTTGGCAGAGATATAGAACACACTTTTCCAAGCCTGTTGGAAGGCATTTGCAGTTTCATTTCGCGTCTAATTTCCCAAACCAAACTGCTTGCAGCTCTAACTCCCTTCTAACTACCACTTCTTCGGTTCAGTGAGATATGCTGGATTCTAAACGGAGAAGCTTCTCTGACGCTTTTTTACAGAGATTTTGAAACTGAAATCTCCCATGCCGTTTCCACCATAGGCAGCAATGGGCTTCCCCATAGAACTTGCCAACCTGAATTCCTACAGGCTAGATGTGAGAGGCACATTCTGCTGCTTCCTCCCTAACAGTTAAGCTTGCTTCTGAAAGCTCAACCTCCGGGGACTCTGTTTGGCAGAGATATAGAATACACTTTTCCAAGCCTGTTGGAAGGCCTTTGCAGTGTCATTTCGCATCTAATTTCCCAAACCAAACTGCTTGCAGCTCTAACTCCCTTCTAACTACCACTTCTTCGGTTCAGTGAGATATGCTGGATTCTAAACGGAGAAGCTTCTCTGACGCTTTTTCACAGAGATTTTGAAACTGAAATCTCCCATGCCGTTTCCACCTTAGGCAGTAATGGGCTTCCCCATAGAACTTGCCAACCTGAATTCCTACAGGCTAGATGTGAGAGGCACATTCTGCTGCTTCCTCCCTTAGAGTTAAACTGGCTTCTGAAAGCTCAACCTCCGGGGAGTCTGTTTGGCAGAGATATAGAACACACTTTTCCAAGCCTGTTGGAAGGCATTTGCAGTTTCATTTCGCGTCTAATTTCCCAAACCAAACTGCTTGCAGCTCTAACTCCCTTCTAACTACCACTTCTTCGGTTCAGTGAGATATGCTGGATTCTAAACGGAGAAGCTTCTCTGACGCTTTTTCACAGAGATTTTGAAACTGAAATCTCCCATGCCGTTTCCACCATAGGCAGCAATGGGCTTCCCCATAGAACTTGCCAACCTGAATTCCTACAGGCTAGATGTGAGAGGCACATTCTGCTGCTTCCTCCCTTAGAGTTAAACTTGCTTCTGAAAGCTCAACCTCCGGGGAGTTTGTTTGGCAGAGATATAGAACACACTTTTCCAAGCCTGTTGGAAGGCATTTGCAGTTTCATTTCGCGTCTAATTTCCCAAACCAAACTGCTTGCAGCTCTAATTCCCTTCTAACTACCACTTTTTCGGTTCAGTGAGATATGCTGGATTCTAAACGGAGAAGCTTCTCTGACGCTTTTTCACAGAGATTTTGAAACTGAAATCTCCCATGCCATTTCCACCATAGGCAGCAATGGGCTTCCCCATAGAACTTGCCAACCTGAATTCCTACAGGCTAGATGTGAGAGGCACATTCTGCTGCTTCCTCCCTTAGAGTTAAACTAGCTTCTGAAAGCTCAACCTCCGGGGAGTCTGTTTGGCAGAGATATAGAACACACTTTTCCAAGCCTGTTGGAAGGCATTTGCAGTTTCATTTCGCAACTAATTTCCCAAACCAAACTGCTTGCAGCTCTAACTGCCTTCTAACTACCACTTCTTCGGTTCAGTGAGATATGCTGGATTCTAAACGGAGAAGCTTCTCTGACGCTTTTTCACAGAGATTTTCAAACTGAAATCTCCCATGCCGTTTCCACCATAGGCAGCAATGGGCTTCCCCAAAGAACTTGCCAACCTGAATTCCTACAGGCTAGATGTGAGAGGCACATTCTGCTGCTTTCTCCCTTAGAGTTAAACTAGCTTCTGAAAGCTCAACCTCCGGGGAGTTTGTTTGGCAGAGATATAGAACACACTTTTCCAAGCCTGTTGGAAGGCATTTGCAGTTTCATTTCGCGTCTAATTTCCCAAACCAAACTGCTTGCAGCTCTAACTCCCTTCTAACTACCACTTCTTCGGTTCAGTGAGATATGCTGGATTCTAAACGGAGAAGCTTCTCTGACGCTTTTTCACAGAGATTTTGAAGCTGAAATCTCCCATGCCGTTTCCACCATAGGCAGCAATGGGCTTCCCCATAGAACTTGCCAACCTGAATTCCTACAGGGTAGATGTGAGAGGCACATTCTGCTGCTTCCTCCCTTAGAGTTAAACTTGCTTCTGAAAGCTCAACCTCCGGGGAGTCTGTTTGGCAAAGATATAGAACACACTTTTCCAAGCCTGTTGGAAGGCATTTGCAGTTTCATTTCGCGTCTAATTTCCCAAACCAAACTGCTTGCAGCTCTAACTCCCTTCTAACTAACACTTCTTCGGTTCAGTGAGATATGCTGGATTCTAAACGGAGAAGCTTCTCTGACGCTGTTTCACAGAGATTTTGAAACTGAAATTTCCAAACCCGTTTCCAACGAAGGCGCCAATGGGCTTCCCCATAGAACTTGCCAACCTGAATTCCTACAGGCTAGATGTGAGAGGCACATTCTGCTGCTTCCTCCCTTAGAGTTAAACTTGCTTCTGAAAGCTCAACCTCCGGGGAGTCTGTTTGGCAGAGATATAGAACACACTTTTCCAAGCCTGTTGGAAGGCATTTGCAGTTTCATTTCGCGTCTAATTTCCCAAACCAAACTGCTTGCAGCTCTAACTCCCTTCTAACTACCACTTCTTCGGTTCAGTGAGATATGCTGGATTCTAAACGGAGAAGCTTCTCTGACGCTTTTTCACAGAGATTTTGAAACTGAAATCTCCCATGCCGTTTCCACCATAGGCAGCAATGGGCTTCCCCATAGAACTTGCCAACCTGAATTCCTACAGGCTAGATGTGAGAGGCACATTCTGCTGCTTCCTCCCTTAGAGTTAAACTAGCTTCTGAAAGCTCAACCTCCGGGGAGTTTGTTTGGCAGAGATATAGAACACACTTTTCCAAGCCTGTTGGAAGGCATTTGCAGTTTCATTTCGCGTCTAATTTCCCAAACCAAACTGCTTGCAGCTCTAACTCCCTTCTAACTACCACTTCTTCGGTTCAGTGAGATATGCTGGATTCTAAACGGAGAAGCTTCTCTGACGCTTTTTCACAGAGATTTTGAAACTGAAATCTCCCATGCCGTTTCCACCTTAGGCAGCAATGGGCTTCCCCATAGAACTTGCCAACCTGAATTCCTACAGGCTAGATGTGAGAGGCACATTCTGCTGCTTCCTCCCTTAGAGTTAAACTGGCTTCTGAAAGCTCAACCTCCGGGGAGTCTGTTTGGCAGAGATATAAAACACACTTTTCCAAGCCTGTTGGAAGGCATTTGCAGTTTCATTTCGCGTCTAATTTCCCAAACCAAACTGCTTGCAGCTCTAACTCCCTTCTAACTACCACTTCTTCGGTTCAGTGAGATATGCTGGATTCTAAACGGAGAAGCTTCTCTGACGCTTTTTCACAGAGATTTTGAAACTGAAATCTCCCATGCCGTTTCCACCATAGGCAGCAATGGGCTTCCCCATAGAACTTGCCAACCTGAATTCCTACAGGCTAGATGTGAGAGGCACATTCTGCTGCTTTCTCCCTTAGAGTTAAACTAGCTTCTGAAAGCTCAACCTCCGGGGAGTTTGTTTGGCAGAGATATAGAACACACTTTTCCAAGCCTGTTGGAAGGCATTTGCAGTTTCATTTCGTGTCTAATTTCCCAAACCAAACTGCTTGCAGCTCTAACTCCCTTCTAACTAATACTTCTTCGGTTCAGTGAGATATGCTGGATTCTAAACGGAGAAGCTTCTCTGACGCTTTTTCACAGAGATTTTGAAGCTGAAATCTCCCTTGCCGTTTCCACCATAGGCAGCAATGGGCTTCCCCATAGAACTTGCCAACCTGAATTCCTACAGGCTAGATGTGAGAGGCACATTCTGATGCTTCCTCCCTTAGAGTTAAACTTGCTTCTGAAAGCTCAACCTCCGGGGAGTCTGTTTGGCAGAGATATAGAACACACTTTTCCAAGCCTGTTTTAAGGCATTTGCAGTTTCATTTCGCGTCTAATTTCCCAAACCAAACTGCTTGCAGCTCTAACTCCCTTCTAACTAACACTTCTTCGGTTCAGTGAGATATGCTGGATTCTAAACGGAGAAGCTTCTCTGACGCTTTTTCACAGAGATTTTGAAACTGAAAATTCCAAACCCGTTTCCAACGAAGGCGCCAATGGGCTTCCCCATAGAACTTGCCAACCTGAATTGCTACAGGCTAGATGTGAGAGGCACATTCTGCTGCTTCCTCCCTTAGAGTTAAACTAGCTTCTGAAAGCTCAACCTCCGGGGACTCTGTTTGTCAGAGATATAGAACACACTTTTCCAAGCCTGTTGGAAGGCATTTGCAGTTTCATTTCGCGTCTAATTTCCCAAACCAAACTGCTTGCAGCTCTAACTCCCTTCTAACTACCACTTCTTCGGTTCAGTGAGATATGCTGGATTCTAAACGGAGAAGCTTCTCTGACGCTTTTTCACAGAGATTTTGAAACTGAAATCTCCCATGCCGTTTCCACCTTAGGCAGCAATGGGCTTCCCCATAGAACTTGCCAACCTGAATTCCTACAGGCTAGATGTGAGAGGCACATTCTGCTGCTTCCTCCCTTAGAGTTAAACTGGCTTCTGAAAGCTCAACCTCCGGGGAGTCTGTTTGGCAGAGATATAAAACACACTTTTCCAAGCCTGTTGGAAGGCATTTGCAGTTTCATTTCGCGTCTAATTTCCCAAACCAAACTGCTTGCAGCTCTAACTCCCTTCTAACTACCACTTCTTCGGTTCAGTGAGATATGCTGGATTCTAAACGGAGAAGCTTCTCTGACGCTTTTTCACAGAGATTTTGAAACTGAAATCTCCCATGCCGTTTCCACCATAGGCAGCAATGGGCTTCCCCATAGAACTTGCCAACCTGAATTCCTACAGGCTAGATGTGAGAGGCACATTCTGCTGCTTCCTCCCTTAGAGTTAAGCTTGCTTCTAAAAGCTCAACCTCCGGGGACTCTGTTTGGCAGAGATATAGAACACACTTTTCCAAGCCTGTTGGAAGGCATTTGCAGTTTCATTTCGCGTCTAATTTCCCAAACCAAACTGCTTGCAGCTCTAACTCCCTTCTAACTACCACTTCTTCGGTTCAGTGAGATATGCTGGATTCTAAACGGAGAAGCTTCTCTGACGCTTTTTCACAGAGATTTTGAAACTGAAATCTCCCATGCCGTTTCCACCTTAGGCAGTAATGGGCTTCCCCATAGAACTTGCCAACCTGAATTCCTACAGGCTAGATGTGAGAGGCACATTCTGCTGCTTCCTCCCTTAGAGTTAAACTGGCTTCTGAAAGCTCAACCTCCGGGGAGTCTCTTTGGCAGAGATATAGAACACACTTTTCCAAGCCTGTTGGAAGGCATTTGCAGTTTCATTTCGCGTCTAATTTCCCAAACCAAACTGCTTGCAGCTCTAACTCCCTTCTAACTACCACTTCTTCGGTTCAGTGAGATATGCTGGATTCTAAACGGAGAAGCTTCTCTGACGCTTTTTCACAGAGATTTTGAAACTGAAATCTCCCATGCCGTTTCCACCATAGGCAGCAATGGGCTTCCCCATAGAACTTGCCAACCTGAATTCCTACAGGCTAGATGTGAGAGGCACATTCTGCTGCTTCCTCCCTTAGAGTTAAACTTGCTTCTGAAAGCTCAACCTCCGGGGAGTCTGTTTGGCAGAGATATAGAACACACTTTTCCAAGCCTGTTGGAAGGCATTTGCAGTTTCATTTCGCAACTAATTTCCCAAACCAAACTGCTTGCAGCTCTAACTGCCTTCTAACTACCACTTCTTCGGTTCAGTGAGATATGCTGGATTCTAAACGGAGAAGCTTCTCTGACGCTTTTTCACAGAGATTTTGAAACTGAAATCTCCCATGCCGTTTCCACCATAGGCAGCAATGGGCTTCCCCATAGAACTTGCCAACCTAAATTCCTACAGGCTAGATGTGAGAGGCACATTCTGCTGCTTCCTCCCTAAGAGTTAAGCTTGCTTCTGAAAGCTCAACCTCCGGGGAGTCTGTTTGGCAGAGATATAGAACACACTTTTCCAAGCCTGTTGAAAGGCCTTTGCAGTGTCATTTCGCATCTAATTTCCCAAACCAAACTGCTTGCAGCTCTAACTCCCTTCTAACTACCACTTCTTCGGTTCAGTGAGATATGCTGGATTCTAAACGGAGAAGCTTCTCTGACGCTTTTTCACAGAGATTTTGAAACTGAAATCTCCCATGCCGTTTCCACCATAGGCAGCAATGGGCTTCCCCATAGAACTTGCCAACCTGAATTCCTACAGGCTAGATGTGAGAGGCACATTCTGCTGCTTCCTCCCTCAGAGTTAAACTAGCTTCTGAAAGCTCAAACTCCAGGGAGTCTGTTTGGCAGAGATATAGAACACACTGTTCAAAGCCTGTTGGAAGTCATTTGCACTGTCATTTCGCATCTAATTTCCCAAACCAAACTGCTTGCAGCTCTAACTCCCTTCTAACTACCACTTCTTCGGTTCAGTGAGATATGCTGGATTCTAAACGGAGAAGCTTCTTTGACGCTTTTTCACAGAGATTTTGAAACTGAAATCTCCCATGCCGTTTCCACCATAGGCAGCAATGGGCTTCCCCATAGAACTTGCCAACCTGAATTCCTACAGGCTAGATGTGAGAGGCACATTCTGCTGCTTCCTCCCTAACAGTTAAGCTTGCTTCTGAAAGCTCAACCTCCGGGGACTCTGTTTGGCAGAGATATAGAATACACTTTTCCAAGCCTGTTGGAAGGCCTTTGCAGTGTCATTTCGCATCTAATTTCCCAAACCAAACTGCTTGCAGCTCTAACTCCCTTCTAACTACCACTTCTTCGGTTCAGTGAGATATGCTGGATTCTAAACGGAGAAGCTTCTCTGACGCTTTTTCACAGAGATTTTGAAACTGAAATCTCCCATGCCGTTTCCACCTTAGGCAGTAATGGGCTTCCCCATAGAACTTGCCAACCTGAATTCCTACAGGCTAGATGTGAGAGGCACATTCTGCTGCTTCCTCCCTTAGAGTTAAACTGGCTTCTGAAAGCTCAACCTCCGGGGAGTCTGTTTGGCAGAGATATAGAACACACTTTTCCAAGCCTGTTGGAAGGCATTTGCAGTTTCATTTCGCGTCTAATTTCCCAAACCAAACTGCTTGCAGCTCTAACTCCCTTCTAACTACCACTTCTTCGGTTCAGTGAGATATGCTGGATTCTAAACGGAGAAGCTTCTCTGACGCTTTTTCACAGAGATTTTGAAACTGAAATCTCCCATGCCGTTTCCACCATAGGCAGCAATGGGCTTCCCCATAGAACTTGCCAACCTGAATTCCTACAGGCTAGATGTGAGAGGCACATTCTGCTGCTTCCTCCCTTAGAGTTAAACTTGCTTCTGAAAGCTCAACCTCCGGGGAGTTTGTTTGGCAGAGATATAGAACACACTTTTCCAAGCCTGTTGGAAGGCATTTGCAGTTTCATTTCGCGTCTAATTTCCCAAACCAAACTGCTTGCAGCTCTAATTCCCTTCTAACTACCACTTTTTCGGTTCAGTGAGATATGCTGGATTCTAAACGGAGAAGCTTCTCTGACGCTTTTTCACAGAGATTTTGAAACTGAAATCTCCCATGCCATTTCCACCATAGGCAGCAATGGGCTTCCCCATAGAACTTGCCAACCTGAATTCCTACAGGCTAGATGTGAGAGGCACATTCTGCTGCTTCCTCCCTTAGAGTTAAACTAGCTTCTGAAAGCTCAACCTCCGGGGAGTCTGTTTGGCAGAGATATAGAACACACTTTTCCAAGCCTGTTGGAAGGCATTTGCAGTTTCATTTCGCAACTAATTTCCCAAACCAAACTGCTTGCAGCTCTAACTGCCTTCTAACTACCACTTCTTCGGTTCAGTGAGATATGCTGGATTCTAAACGGAGAAGCTTCTCTGACGCTTTTTCACAGAGATTTTCAAACTGAAATCTCCCATGCCGTTTCCACCATAGGCAGCAATGGGCTTCCCCAAAGAACTTGCCAACCTGAATTCCTACAGGCTAGATGTGAGAGGCACATTCTGCTGCTTTCTCCCTTAGAGTTAAACTAGCTTCTGAAAGCTCAACCTCCGGGGAGTTTGTTTGGCAGAGATATAGAACACACTTTTCCAAGCCTGTTGGAAGGCATTTGCAGTTTCATTTCGCGTCTAATTTCCCAAACCAAACTGCTTGCAGCTCTAACTCCCTTCTAACTACCACTTCTTCGGTTCAG